>NW_010120426.1:127181-298120 GCF_000699245.1 Pterocles gutturalis
TAAATAAAGGCATCACTCTAATCAGACTATATTATGAAAATGTTATTTAAAAAAAAGACCCAGGAGGATACAGTTGAGCCCTGCTGGCTGTTCACCTGAGGGATGCCCGCCTGTACCCTGTGGTGACTGCAGCCACGCGCTAATCAGATGAAGCCTTCCTCTTCATTTTTTATTAATGACAAAGTCAGATGCAGATGTCGAGTTTGTGTACAGTGATGAAGTGCTCATTATCACAACTGTCCCCCCTGTTGTGGGGAACAATAAAAGTCCACATCTGTGTCTTGTACGGAGTTGCTGTTAGTCTCTGGTATCCAGGCTACATTGCCTTTAAAAGGAAATATTTATTTCTTTACATAGGAGAAACCTATAAATATAATTTAATCGCCCAGCTCTATTCCTATAAATGCATTAAGAGGGCTTATGAAAATTGCCAGCTTTTCAGGGAGCTGAGTGCTCGTCATTGTTATGACCATTCAGATTTCCTTCGGGATGAAATTAAACTGTGCAGTGAGATTCTGTTGCTCTCTGTCCAGAGTGTTGTTGGAATTAAACATTGCACAGTAGTTGGTGCTTTGGTCTCCTGCAAAGAGCTTCTTCTTGAACCACCAGCACCCTTGATATAGGCAAGGCGCTGTTCCTAAGACATAAGGATTTGTTCACTTCACTAGACTTAAAGCATCTTTTTTTTTTTAAACCCCAAAATTTTGTGGCAGCAACTGTCTGCAAAGAGATGCTGAGTAGCTCCTTTTTGACACAAAAAGCAAACACATAGCAATACCTCTTGTGGCTGCTAGGTGAAAATGGCGTTTGAATAACTGGTGGCATGATAAAGCAAGTCCCATGGGGAAAATCTGTCTCCATTGAAGCCAGAAGGAAGGTTGCTGTTAATGCCTGGAGGTCAAGATTCACCTGATGTCAATCTGCGTGAAGCTGGTATGTGCACATGAAATGAGGAGCAGCCCGTGGGCTCGCTGGGAAGAGGAGAGCCTCCTGCAGAAGGCAGAAGCATCCAGAAATATCCAATGGAAAATGAGCAGAAAGTGGCTATCTAAACTGGAGTTCCGTGCTGAGATACTGTTGTGGAGCTGGGGGTGGCCTCTCAGCTAAAGGAGACATCAATGTGAGCATGGCTGGAGGAAGGCGTGCATGTCAGTAGGGAGAGCTTAAACATCCGCTGCCAGGACATTATTTCGAGGAGGTTGGTTGGTGGATGGTCTGCAAGCAGCCCAGCCACCCGTGCACTTCTTGGGCTGTGGCATTGGTGGAAAAGATGCTGCTGTGGGGACCACCAGGAGTTTGCTCAGGGCCCATCTATCCCAGCTGATGCTCATGGCCATGGGAGGAAGCATCAGGCATGTCAGGGAGGGATGTCAAGAAAATTGGAGTGGCAGGCTGAAAACTTGAACAGAAGTAATTCCCTAAACATTTGCTTTTATTTCTAAAGGCAGATGAGAGCAAGTGTGATGGAGCTCTACCTGTCGCTCTTGCTCCCAGTAAATATCAGTGGGTTACGTGGAGGAGGGTTTAAGAAGCTGTGAGATTTTGTTTGTTTGCTTCGAATAGTGGCTGCAAATCAAATAATATCAATAGGTGATGGCAGCCAGAAAACCCTGAAAGAAATATTGTCCACAAGCCTGAGGTGCATGTTTGTTTTGGGCAAAGCAGTGCCAGACACACAATATATTTAAAGGGCATTCTAAAGCTCTGGGAAATAGCTGGAGGATGGCAAAATAATTTTTGTGTGGAGGGTGAATGAAAACCCAGTGTCTGATCCAGCTAACTCTAACCAGCAGCACCATTTGGCAACGTGCTGGAACTGCTTCTGTGACCAGGGAAAATGTATTCCCAGGTGCAGATTTGAAGATATGCACACGCAGGTATATGTAAGTATGCATATGTCTATATAGATCTGTGTGTGTACATATATATATTTCAAATTATGTATGAGAATTCTCCTATTTTTGACATTTGTATGACATATGATAAATTTTTGAAGTCACTTCCTGGCAGATTTTCAGATTTCCACTTTTTGTTTCTTACAATTCACAGTGGAACAAAGTATTCTCCAGAGTGTGTGAATTCCTCTTCACAGGAAAATTATGAAATATTTTAATTTAGAAAAATCAGTCTGAAATGCCTAGGCTGTTAAGCCATAACTCCAAATTACTCACAGATAAAGGATGTGTTCACTTTCTTCTCTAATTTTTTTTTTTTTTTAGAGACAGAAGGAAAGCTTTTCATCGCCAGCCACTTCCATGCCTGGTGGTTGTATTTCACTGATGTAGCAAAGCTCAGGTGAAAGCTTCTGAAGCTTTCAGTGTGTCAGTGGTATCCACTTCCCCATATTACGATTTACCATACATTGAGAGTTTAGACAGAAAAGGAAGGCAGATGCTGGGAAACGGAAATTCTTTCTAAGCTCTTAATGGGCATGTTCAAAATACCAGTAGAAGGTTCTGACCTGACAACATTTAAAAATTTATTTTGGTGGATGCAAATTCCAGATGAACAATTATCTATCAGTAGATAAGGCATTTGCAGCTAAGAAACATCTGGCAGTTTATACAGACAAAAGTAGCTGCCCTGTTTCACCAATATTTGCTAAGATTTTAGTGCAGTTATTCTGTATGCTGATGACAAAAAAATTATTCCTTAAACTATTCAGAGGCAGAATTTGTTGTGAATGTGATCACTACGTAAAAGTGTTTGAACCATGTATACTCCTCTGGTAGGTAAAACATCATAATTTTTATGAAAACCTGGATAGCTAATAAAGCTATTTTCAGCTAATTCAGAAGGAGAAGAACCTCCTACTGAACTGAAATGATAAGGAAGCACATTATATAAACACCGTGTACTCATAATGGCCAGGTCTTGAACAAGTCATAATGCCTTCCTAAGATGAAATTGATAGAGATAAATGAACTATTGTGTGAAATGAATGTAATTATAAAAAATTTAACCCAGGAAGAGGCCAAGCACCTGCTGAAAAGAATAAGATATTTTTCATATGTGTTACTTGTACGGAAAACCAGACAGAATTAAGAAGAAGGAAAATCAGGCCAAGCAGGAACATGGTTTTCTAGGAGTCTGCTGCTTAATGCCTCCCCTTAGCTGTTACACTGTTTTGAAAATATGTCTTCTTGTAACCTGGGGAACTTAGCGTATAGTTAAAGACCCTTGTACAGGTATCTTACAAAGTAAGCACTCTTCTCTCAAGGCAGGCTTTAGACCCTTTGGCTCTAGGGATTTGATGTGCTGGACACAAACCGCAGCCAGCAATGTATCTTCCTGCAGTGCCTGAGCGTGGTCTGAGCACCAATGACAGAGACATCGGTCACTCCCATGGATGCTCTACACGGCACCCTTGATACTTTGTACTTACAGTATATGTAACTGAAACTTTTGCTACAGATTCCTCCCATCAGGCAGGATTAGTGAGTTTGTTGCTTAATTCTTAGCGAATCCTTTTTGTCTGCACCAAGGCGATAGCATGGGGCCATGAAAGTGTAATTGGAAAAAATCCTCCTACAATCTCAAGATGTTGTCTGTATGATGCATCTAAGTTTCATTTGCCTGGGAACAAGGTCACTTATCATCCTCGTCTTCTATGAAGGAAAGTAATATACTATTGACAAACCAAGGGCCAACATTCAGTTCCAGAGAAAACAATTATTTATTCATGCTAGTATCTCTTATCTCGGCTTGCATTTCTATTTTTAACTTGTGGTTTCGAAAGGAGGAATTGATTATAAGAAGCATCTCTTCTAGTCTGTGTTTTCCTTGAATGCTTTGCAGAATAATGTACTACATACAGCTCGTGCAGGAGGATGCGGGTGGAGGCAGCTGTGCATTTTGCATAGGGCCAGAAAAGGTGTCAAGAGGGGCCAACAAAGTAGGTGAGAACAAGGGGTCCCTGCAAGAAACACGAGCAAAGTCTGAGGAACTTCTGGGCAGTTTAATGTGGAGTTTGGAGCACTGTCACAGATGTGCTGGAAAGAGCTTTCTTCCGTGTTCTGTAAGTAGAGAGGATGAAGGAATGTGGTCTTCACCCTGGCTGGCAGCAAAATACCACAACAGCCGCTTGCTCACCCTCCCCACTCCCAGGGATGGGGAGAGAATTAAAGGGGTGAAGGGAAAACAGACTTGTGGGTTGAGATAAGAACAATTGAATAACCAAACTACAATAATATTGAAAATAATAATGATAATAATGATAATAGTAATAGTTATATAAAAATATACAAATGAGTGATACACAGTAAACTGCTTACCACCTGATGACCAAGGCTCAGCCTGTTCCTGGTTAATGATCCTGAAGCAGGGAGAGTCCAAAACTGCCATCCCGGAAGGGAGACTGAGAGCTGACCAAGAGAGTGAGATGACCCTGAGAGGGAGACCACCCAGAGACAGAGGACCCAGAGAGAGAGAAGATGACCTAGAGCAAGCAAGTACTTCCAGACAGAGCCTCACCTATACACTGGCCATGCCGTGCATGATGTGGAATAGACCATTGGGCAGATTGGGTCTCAATCCTAAACCTAAGGTCAAATCCTGGGCTAGTAACTGGGGCTGTGCTCCCTCCCAGCTTCTCCTGACCCTGGAGACACTGGCACAGAAGAGAAGCTGAAAAGTCCTTGAATGCTGGGTGGCAACTATAAACATCAGTACGGAATCAGCCGCTTTCTCAGCACAAGTCCAAACACAGCCTCACACTAGCTACTGTGAAGAAAGTTAACTCTGTCCCAGCTGAAATCAGGAAAAGAAACTGAGTATTGCTTTTCAAGGCCAATGCATGGCCAACTGACCTGGATGAACCAAGAAGTTTCCAGCAGCAGTGTTGTCCTTTAAAATGTTTTAATCTCAAATTACTTGCTACCTGGCATTTCTCATCAATGAAAAATTGCTCATGAAGAAGGTGATGGGCCCAGCAGGGAGGAAACATGATCACATGGATAAAAAGCAATGGGCAGCTGGACGGGACAGGTGAACTCTAGTTCCCTTGCTTTGTAAAAAATAGCCTTATCTATTGGATGAGCCATGTAGAAAAAGCAATGAAACCAAATTGTGTCAATTACTCTATTAAATTTTATCAAGTCTCATCCTCACTAATTGTGGCTTGGCTTTGAAGCCAGGAAGGCTGAGCATCTGAATATAGAAATCACTTACTATTGCTGCGTCAGAGGAGAATTAAAAACCTCATAAATTTCCTCAAATTATCTTTAAGTTAATGATGATGCCTTTAAGGACTTCTGAGCAATCAATAAAATGAAAATTATAATTATTTTTATTGATTGGTCTATTTTGTTCTCATCCCTCAGAATGAAAAAGTGAAACAAAATGAAATGGTTCTTTTTTACCTCCTAATCTCAGTTGAACATACACTTGCAAATGTGGCTTTCCTAAATAGCAGTAGCAAAAACGAACTCACGTTTTGATTTTAGAACCCACTGGGCTCTATTCAGATGGAAATTTGATTTCCATGGTTTACCCCTTTGAGAGCTGGAGCTGTTTCCATGCCTCAACTGCGATGCAGGCTAATTACAATTTGCGAGCCACACATTTTTCCAGACTGCTCCCATGGCAAATGCTGAATTTTGGCCACATTTCCCCTCATTTCTTCAATTGAATTCTGTATGTGGCTGATATAGCATTGGGGAAATTGTCACCACTAACTTATTATCAGAGCAGGATGCAGCAGAGACTGGCAGAAAGATAAGGGGACTCCGACTGAAGACAGCCCAACGCTGCCAAACGCCAGATTTGTGTGTGTGTCCTGGGTGTGATTTAGTTCCTAATGTATGCAGGGTGACGAGGCAATTTTTCCTGCTATTGTCTTGCTATTCTTCATCCCTATTATTCATTCCATTCACTGGCATGGTCCTCATGTGTTTATAGCGGGCTTTTCTGTCAGTGTTCTGACATTTCGGAAGGATGGTTTGGTTTGCTCTTGCCTTTGGAGTAAGGCTTTATTCGTTACTGTTCTGCACCAATGTACATGGACATGCTCTACTTCCCAGCTAATGCACAAACCTGGAAGGATCTCACCACCTTCCTACCAAAATTCAGGTCGTCTTTGACTATGTCCTTCATCCTCTCACAGGCTGACAGCTCTCTGAGTCTTGGAGAGAGTCAATGCAAAACAGGCTCGAGCACATCGCAGCTCCTGCTGCCGATGCAAAAACCCTTCTCATGCATAATAGCACTTTGGGTGGATTTAAAAATATTAAAATAAAAGGTCAAGAACTAGAAATCGTCGGCAGCCTGCCTGGCCAGTGTGATAAGATAAAGCTGTGTACTCCCAGCTGTGGAAGTGTGACATTAAGTCTAATAGATTTCTAGAAACCAAGTTTATCAGCAATCCTCACTGTTTGTCTCTTCAACATTGGAAAGATACAGTTTCTGTACATATAGTCATAATTATCTTCAAAATTAAAATGCGTAAGTGCCTTCCTCCTACAGAAACAGGATGGTCACAGTTTCAGCCAGTGGTTTCCCTCAGCCATGGTGGTATTTTAGGGGAATCTTGTATGTCTGGTTGTGGAAAACGTCACCCATTGTGTGTCTAGCACTTGAACAAGATCTGTTGATGCCTATTCATGCCATGAAAGAGCAAGGCTTTCAGTTCCCATACATGAAAACCTCCAGATGCGTTTACTATTTTTATTTAGAGAAATTTAGTCCTCATCGCTGTTCTAATGAGTACTAATGTTCCTTTTTTTTTTTTTTTTCTTTTTTCAGTCATCTCTGCTTTGGTTCTCCACAGATCTCTGCTTATTTACCAGAGGTAGTAGAAGTAGTCACAAAAATAGCAAGGTTTCAGGAATCTATAAGGACTGAAGCTGCTTTTTGATATAAAAGAAAATCCAGTTTAGCTGCTATCAGCTGAGTTTTCATTACATTTTCAGCTGCTACCTGCACAATCTTTTAGAATGCAATTACCATAATAAGAAAAAAAACATCTCCATAATTATATGTGCGTAAAGCAAAATGCCTTTCTCTGGCCACACAGCTAGAGCTGCAGATCCAGCTCTGCATGCTTGCAGAGGACGCAGGGGATTAGGGAGACACAGGAATAAACACCAGACAATCACTGCCCCATATGGTGCGTATTATAGGCAGATGCGTTTTGATCAGGATCAGCCGTGCAGAAGGTAAACCCAGTGATCTTGTCTCGTTTACACTGAACTAACTTTGATCACTGTGTAGGTTCATGTGGTTTAAAATTTATGCTCACTTTAAAACGACTCTAAATGTGCTGGGGAGATTTGTGTCCTCAGAAGGCCTCCTGAGCCAAGGAACGAGCTCCGACCCTCTGTGGCTGGTCAGGGTGTGCAGGGGGTTTCCCATGCAGGGATGGGATGGGATGGGGATTTCCTCCACCACAGTTGACCTAGTGCTGGTGCTTTTTACAGGAGGTGTAGCCCTGGCACTTTCTAGTTCTTTAGAAAGCGAATAAAAGAAAATCAGATTTCCAGATGGCGTGTTCTCAACAGATACCACTCTTTCTTCCTTAGATACCGATAACGCTGTACAGTTTCTTCTCAGCAGACAAGATGAATCCTAGTAATTTTTTATTTCCATGGAGCCATTTCCATGCTGAGCTTTCAATTCTACTCCTCCACCTCCTTCTTGCCTGATAACCGTGAGAGTAGACTTTTAGCTTATAAAAGAGAGCTACACCTTTTATTGAAAAAGATGGTTTGAAAAACCAGCATTCCTGAAGGGGGAAATAGCCAGAGCTTAGTTCTTTTTGCTAGAGAATAATTCAACAAAAACTGTTAGATGTATATCACCATCCATAGGTAAACACAAGGCAATTATAGGCAGGCATGCACTATTTCAGGTTTTCTTCCATCTTTATGTTATCGAAAACAGACTCGGTTTTGGGTTCTTACTTGGTAATTGGCTAATAACTATAATTTTCATCTTAAGAAGATATACTAGAAAGCACTGTTCAGAAAAGCCCTATAACATAACAAGTGATCCATTCTTCATTACACTTGATGCCTTCAGTTTACTGCAGTCATTTCATTTGCGATTATGAGCTAAAAAAAGAAACAGCAAAAACCCACTCAAGCAATTTCAGTTTGGAAAGCCATAACACAAATTAGGACACAAAGAAACAGCAGGCAATCAATTTGTCATTTGCCGCTTTATTCTTTAGCAGTTTGCAGTCATTGCGGAGTTGCTTTTGAAACTTGTAAAATTTGATTATGTGAAACCTGGTGAATGTCAGGCTCTGGTCATTTCTGTGTTGTGTCGTTTGAGTTGTTTAGAGAACAGAGCATTTGTAGAGGTAGATCCGTCTGGCATCTGCTAATGTTCTGCGCAAGTACACATCGCTAAAACTTAGTGCGGAAACCCTGGCAGCTCTACTGTTGTTTTCTAGCATTAACCCAGTTCAGAGACGTTTCTCTCCCACTAAAGCAGGCATATGTCTCTTCAGAAGACACACTGTGGACCCACATCTCCAGACCAGTGCAGGAATCAGCTGTGGTCCAATGTGCAAGGCTGACTATTGCGTCTCCTACAGTATCTGCCATGTGGGTGGAATATTATAGAAATAGAATGACATTTTTTCACACCACAGTTTGAATGACACTCCTGTCAGCCCATTAATAAGAAGGGGTTTGCCTGCGATAGACCGGGAGAAGTGGTGGTGCCACATGCTGCTCTGCAGACCTTACACCTGTTCACATTTATTCACAGGTGACCTCAAGAAGGCTTTTCTGTTTTTTATCCTCCACAATGCTTTTCTTTCTGCATTCAGAAATGAGGATCTCATTAACCTTGTCTAGCCTTGATGTCGAATTGAGTTGTACAAATATTGTTTGCAAGCAATGGATGTGCTCAGAGCACAGCCCTGCAGAAGCGCAATGAAAGACAAACTAACAGAAGAGAGGAAGGGCAGTGACTTGTGGGCATCTTGTGTTGGGTTTGGGCTCTGCTGGCAGATTCAATTGGTTTTCCCTGACTTGAAACCAGCTCTGCTATGTGCTGGGGCAATGGTCTGAGCACTTTGGTATCCCATGGCAGACCCCCCTTCTGCTAAAACCACTGTCTTTTGTGTAGTCTATTAACTAGATATTGTTAACTATAAATAAGAACATGACAACTTTGCCAGCTTCCAAAGTTGTTTTTTTCCCTTTTATTTTTCTTTGTACTAATGCATATTCAATTATATTTAAAAAATGCATACTTTCATCATGAAAATCTACAGGTCTAATACCAAAATGTCCTGCTGCCTCATGATATCCCTGCAGATGAGAAGCCAGAGTTCATTTCCCCACCTGAAGCAGATTAGGATGTTAAAATCAGTTTCCTTGCCTCAGCCTCTGCTTGTTGGCTATAATGAGACTGAAACTGTCTCCTTTATTTTTCCTAGGCAAGAGAGTTTCTGGCAGAGGTACTCAGCTGTGGGAGAGGGTTTCCCAGAGAAGACTTCTGAAGGGAGGGAGATAGATGCAAAATCCCTAAAGGACAAGGTTTACCTGCTGTCCCTTGTTCTAGTCTCACCATGGGAATTTAGGCATCTCCCTGCTCAGCTCTGTGGTTGTGGTGGCTCCTGCTCTCCTGCCTCTCTGGTCCATGTGCTGTGCAACAAAGAAAATTGCTCCTTGTGGACTGTCAAAGCTGAACTGCTTTGAGTAAGTGCATTCACTTGTTTTAGAGGTGGGCCAGGTACTTTATTCTGCACTGTTGTGTGAGTAAATGTCCTTACTAGACTTGCCACATGTATTTAAGTAACCTTTATACTTAAAAATCACATTTGTTGTGAATGAAGTTCAGAGTTATCTAGTGATTGAGATAAAGCGTGGTCAAAAATAGCATCATCGTGCCTCCCAAAGAATTTCCCTTACTGCCTGATTCTTAATTAGCTCTGTTTTTTTTTTTTTTTAAAAAAATTGATGTTGAATTGCTTTTTTTGGTGTTTAGGTTAGGGTTTGGGGGTTTTTTTTGGTGGTTTTTTTTGCAGTCTTTGCATTGGCTAGCCTGATTCTGCAGCTGATCATGTTTGGCATGTTTCAGTCTCAGCAGTCCAAAAATCAGGTTTTCATCAACAGAAGTATGCAGCACAAGGCTTATTGTCTCTCATTCAAAGCACATTGCAGACAAGCCTGTGTTTCTGTTTGATGAACACCAAAAGACCCAACATTCAGGCCTGCCAAGGTGAATCACGTTGGGATTGCAGAACTCGGATGCTGCTATTTTTCCCTTTTGTACTTCAGCCCCCACTTTACCCACCTACCTACAACCTAACCTTCTGGCAGGAACCGCATCTCTTTATTTTACCCCACATACTACTTTCAAACATGGTGTGAAAGAAAATCCAGGGTCCACATTTACTGTGAAAATCTTCGCTAGCTATTTTTTAGCCTCTCATTCCTTCTCTATCATGCCACTGTAAAATTATAGGCTAAGGACAAGTTTCATTTCAGCCTTTCTATTATTTGCTGAAATAAGTGTCTGGTGTAAAGGAAAGCACTAAAATCTAGGTTATTTCCTTACAGAACATGTAGATTCAGCAGCATGGTTCAATATTAATAACAACTGAATGGCTAAATCCCTGCAAACTGGGATAAAAGTTTGCTCCTAGGGATCCAGCAAACACACTTAAACCACTGAATTATCTGAATTCTAAAATAGCCTTCCAGCAGTACCACGGGGCCAGGCTGCACTTTGGGTTATTTTGCTGTATCTGGAATTTTGAGGCTATTCCAGAGACAGTCAGGCACAATGAAAAGCAACGTTGGGCAAACATGTGAAGACTCAAGGTATAAAAGGATTAACAGATGCTAATGTTCCACATTTTTCTGCTGCAATAATATAAGTACAGACAGCACCCAGAGCAAAGCAGAGGGGAGAAGAGAGTGCATGCAGGAGGGACAGGAAGACACAGTTATAATAGTGTGCTGTAGTAAATTTTGAAAAAGGCAACTGTTGAACAGATGTTACTGGCACATGGAAAATTTAGGAAGTAGATGATTTGCAATTTACTGGTCCAATGAGGAAAAATGGCTTATTTCAGTCTAAAATTAAACATTTCAGTTTCTCCAGAGAAATATAACCTCTAAAATAAAAAAAGAAAGACTGATAATAATTGAAAGTCAGACTAAACTGCTCTTCAACCTGACATTAAATATATTGGAAACGGGATGCATCGAGTCATTTGATTTGCAAAGATGTTGAAATGAAATATTTCAACTTTAAGAAAAATATGCCTCCTTTTCTCAAGGCTGAATAGTTTCTCACATTCAAAATGAAGCTACGGTAGATCTTGCTGATGTAGAGAAAAGTGTCACCAATGCCATTTCTTTTTGGACAGCCAGATACAAAACACAGGTCTCCTGCAAGACCCCCGTAACATTAGAAGCTGGAGGTTGCACAGCTCCTATTGCTCTGGCGTGAGGAAAGCAATGCATGCACACAGCATCACTATGTAGGAGAATGAAGCATGTTTTGGCATGGCACTTATCCCAAGCCTCATTACCTGGTGTAAAGAGCACAGAGACATTTTGGCATGAGCAATGCTGGAAAGAAGGTCAGCCTACTACTGTTCAACATAATCCTTCTTATCTCTATACTATTGCTCCAGCATCTGCATGGGAACATGAGACGGGGAGACCGCTTTGGTCTCTTGATAGTCCTTCTATCACAGTTGTATTTCCCTGTCCTCTACCTCAAGCGAGGATGTCTAATTCTGATTTATCTCCAATACTGTAGTGATCAGCCACATAAATGATTGACTCCTCTAACTATGCACCCAAAACACTCTGGATCCATGTCATCTGCAATATATTTATATATTCTTCAACAGCAAGTCTTCCTCTTCATCTGTCCTGAGGGACAACTGACCTTCCTACATTTTTTTCACCCTTTTAGGTCGCAATTTTTCTTAGCCGTGATGCGAATTTGTTCATGTTGCCTGCAAGTCTGATCTGCCATTATTATCCATATCAGTGACTGAGACCTTATAGTGTAGGTCTGACTTGGAGTGGTCATCTAAACCAGTTAATTTCTGTGTTTCTTTCAATCTCGTTTCTTGATATTTGTTACTTATTCATTATGACTCCTTGACTACAAAGAGTACATCAAAGCTGAATATTTCTCTTTAATCAGGGACCAAAACATTATCACTCTGATCATAGGATTGCAGCTTTCATATTTTATTCTCAGACCTGTTAGTGGAATGTGTCCCATCATTTAAAATCCTCTTCTAAAGTAGGAAAAAAATGACCTTTTCTCTTTCAAGACATATCTTTCCTTAGGATCGTCTGTGAACTTCATGGGTATAAGCCAAGAATGACATAGATTTGTTACACAGATTGAATCTTATTTGCAATAATAATTTGCAGTAATTTTGCATTGCCAAAATCCTTTCAAAGATTTCTTACAGCAACAGGTTATTTTGCTGTGATTTCACAAGAAATGGCAGTCCATCTTTTTGCAAAAGTCTCTGCAAATAGTCATTAAGCAAAGTCTCCTTTCCCATTAGAACAGGATGTAAAGAACTGATACGTGATCATATTTGTATGGTATATGTGGAGACAGTGGAAGAGTCAGTTTTTCAGCCTTTTTATAAAATAGATATATATATATGCATAATAGCTAAAATAAGAGTTTATTTTTTTCTGCCAAACCAAATAGAAGTTTGAGCTGTTAACACACAATGTTAAGATTAAAGAGAATAAACAAAACAATTAAGTATTTCTTCTGGCCCACGTAAAATTAACCCTGTAGTTGATTTAGCTCCTCCTACACTGACAGAGGAAAAAAATCCCTGTCTATGGGACAAAATCTTGCTAGAAACAGAGAGAGAGGAATACATTGGGGAAAACAGACTGCTTGTCCCTGTTGCCCTGAGGTCTAGCCTGAGCTGGGAGACACCCGGGCAATGCAATAGAAAGTCAAAGCAACCAAGGCAGGAAAGGACTGAGGACAGTCATGTAATCCACCCGCTTTCAACAACCTGCACCACGGATTACACACAATCCCATTTTCCACGTGGGGGATAACATTTTTGAACTTCAGAGATGTTACCATTGCTCGGTCTGTGCTCTTAGCAGAGTGTATTGCTTTGATGCAGAACTTATCTTTCCGAGCAGCTCCCAGAAATTCCCTAAAAACTTTGAAAATTATTCTGCTCAGGGCCTCGGGTGCTGCCCCGAGGGAGTATCCGCAGGGTCCCCCTGAGGGGAGGGGTCTGAGCAGTCCCTTGGTGCTCAACACCAAGGAGGGGCTTGTTCACACCCTTGTCTATTTAGGGCTTGGCATGGATGTTGCATGCCTGGTTTACTTTCTGTCTGCTAACAACCTGCCCCTGAGTATTTGGAATCAGTATAAAGTGAATAGAGTGAGATACCATATGTTAATTCCAGTATGCTTTTGGCTGATAAAAGTGAAAAGTATAAGCTCTTTGTGAGATTATTGCATTTAAATGAGCTAAGGCAATTGCATGGATAAGCTAGAAAAGCAGTAGCTTTACCCATTAAGATTTTATCTAAATAATCCAAATGTTATGGAGGAGCAAAAGAAGTAAAAGGTTGAGTAGCAAGATCAAACTACCTAAAAGTCATATCTTTGGTCATGCAGAGATTTTCAATGTTAAACTTTTCAGTATGTCTAAGAGAAGCTTAGTATGTGGCGGTGAATAAGAACTGTTGGTCTCTTGCTTGGTGGATGTGTATATTCTGCTACCAAACGTATTTCTCAGGCAAACAGAGATAAGCAGCATGGGAAAGGATGTTGTTCCTTGATGCAGTTGTTCTCTTGACACTTCATACTACGAAATAAACTCCAAATTTCCCAACAGAAAGCAACTGAATTTATGAAGAGTAAGATTGACTGAAATGGATGATAGTGTTTAAAAAATGTTAGCTAGTATTGATGTTTCGGAGAAAAAAAACATACTCTGAGAATGCTGCTCCGAGGAGGTGATTGATACGTCTGCCACGGGGGTCTGTGTCGTGCCGGATAAGTCACTCCAGCCATGTCAGAGGTGATTATTACTTTGATACTCCTCGTTTTCTGGGTGCCTGACTGACGACCCTGATATGCAGAAATATGAGGCACTTAAAGCTCAGCTGCTACCGCAATCTCGATGTCTCGCTACAGCTGAGGTTTTCACAGAAGGGTGTTTTTCCATTGAAGTTACTGTTATCCCAGAGGCTCTACCACCATCACTGATGGGCTTGGCCTTGACCAGTGGTGGGTCCGTCTTGGAGCCAGCTGGCATTGGCTCTACTGGACATGAGGGAAGCTTCTAGCAGCTTCTCACAGAAGCCACCCCTGTAGCCCCCCTGCTACCAAAACCTTGCCACGCAAACCCAATACAGACAGCTGTTAGGGGATCAGCGAATAACCAACCGCTGCCCTCTCTCCTCCCCCATTAGCAGACTAAATGCAACCCCTTTCAGTGCTCTTTTGTCTAAGATAAGCCTGTTTCTTTTAACTTTCCTTGTAGGTCACATTTCCAGGCCCCTTACTAGCTTTGCTCTTCCCTTTTTGAACTGCCTCTGATTTGTCCAGCTTTATTTAAGTACGATGATCAAAATTAGACATAGTACTCCAGCTGTGGCCTCTCCAGTCCAAGTGCACAGGTCTAATGAGTTGCTGTACTTTATGTGCACTACCCTCAGTGAAAATTTTATTCTTGTTAATTTTTCCTAATAACTATGCAAGCTGCACGTCATTAAGAACCTGCATTGAAGGTAGCCTGGCTGGTTTGTAGGTTCCCAAATCATCCTTTCTTCACTTTTTGATTTTTAAGTGCTGAATTCGTGCTTCCATCTTTGTCTTTCTTTGGATCCCAGAGGTTCTCCATAAGTTTTTAAAGATAATTTTTAATGATTCAAATAATGATTTGGCTATTACTTGAGGTGGATTCAGCAGATACTGACAGCCTGGATACACCCATTTTTAGCTGTCTCTCTTCTTTTTCTGTCTTGTGCTCTTACTATCTTGAAATTAACGGTGCTAAATATCTAATTGTAATTAAATTTCTCTGACAAGACTGAAGCAACAAAGACTTTGAATGCATCTGCATTCCCTATGTTGTTTTACCTGCTCTTCTCCCCTGTTAATGGACCTGCACTGCTTTCCTTTGCCTTGATAACTTTAATGCTATTTGCCCTTCACCCCACAAAGGCTGTGAAAGTAAATTAATGACTGTGCATTAAGCACCCAGTTACTATAATAGAGAAAGAAAAAACCCATCAGGAAGTGAATGGCACTTCCAGGATGGGTTTTGCTCCTTTGTGGCATATGTGCATTAAAGCCACGTGCTCACAAATAAGAATGATGTGAAATACTGGCTCACAGCTCCGTCATGGAGTGCCATCTATCCTGGGCACCGAAGGAAGCTCCAGTCCTCGAGCAAATCAGTGAGTGGCCATGCCACAGAGACTGGACCGTCATTTGCAAGCACAAGGAGCAAATTAAGGCAGTACAGAAAACCTCAGCTCTGGGCTTTTTTGGTTTGTGAGCATTTCCTGTTACAACTTTGTGTGTCGATAAGACAGAAGGTGAAATATTTGCTCTGCCCCAAGTGCTGGGTAGTGTCTTGTCAGCCTCTTCAAGGCACTGAGTGCCTCCTTGCCTCGGAAGAATTTACATCCTTCCCTCCTGCCTGGGACTTTAACTAGCACCCTGTTACTTTTCTCTGGTTTTGTAGGTCCTTATCCACAGGCGGAGAGAATACCATCCTCTTAGTGATTACATAAATATATAGGAATTTTTATCACCCTTTTTATACTGTGTATGGCTGCATGATTGTACCAGGCAGTCTTACTGTCTTCTGGAAACATTTGGAGATGGTAACTGTGACTTGCACAACATTGAGTATACACAATGATGTGAATTGTCAATGGAAAATATTCCGAAGTGAACTCGGGCCTCGAAAACAGTGCCATGAAAAACCGACATAGCACCGTGAAGATGACCAGCGAAAGTGACCTTTGAAAGTTTTATGTTTCCCCAACTTGTCTGCCTGAGATCCCTGGGGATCAAATGGCAACCTGACATGATGTGACCCACAGCAGCCTTTACACCATACTGCAGAAGTTTCTCATGACCTTTTACGGATCATTTTTTCCCTGGAGAGCATGACGGTGCTGATACCCTGGTTGTCCTATGGCTCATATGAGCACTTGTTTTGCGACTTCTATCTAGCACCCCTCTAGCTGGAGGGAACAATTTAAACTAGACTATGTTGGCTTTGTAGCAAACAAGTTTTCCTACAATAATGACATTCTTACCTGACGGCTTGTAGCAAAATTAAGACCTTATTTTCTGATGAAGACATGTGAACAATCACCAGAGTGGGTCCAGAGCTGACCCTGGTTTTCTCCCAAATACGTTTTTTTTTGTCTCCTGTTTTCTAATCTGTCTGCTGGGGATTTTACTCACAGACTGTCATCTGACCTCTCTGCCCACGACTGTAAAATTAATTAAACATGCCTCTTTCCATGCATGCTCACTAAAGAGACTGCCCATTCCAGCACAGCATTTGCATCAATATTAATGGGAAATATCTGAATAAGGGGCATGAAAATTTTGCACTCTGCCTGCCGTACAAATCAGCGCATTGCACATCCTCTCCTTGTCCTGTGTGTGTAGCCTTTTGTCTCTGGTGTCCTTTCAACTTAATTTGAGTTTGCCCTCTACTTTCACCTCCATTACTGTGTTATACACGGGCAGTTGGCTATGTGACTTAATCATATCAGCCTCCTCCTGCTGGTTTACTTCAATCATCTCCAACCTTTCTCCACTGAGCTGACAAAGATACTTTCTCCTGTGCCATGGAAAACATGATCTAAACCAGTACGATAGCGTTCAGAGTTCTGCATGCATAATTTCAATAACATCCCATGTAACCAGTCACCTGCCTTTTTTTTTTTTTTTTTTTTAATGAAATCGCCCTTGTTATCAGCCTGTTTTCATTCAGTTCTCACAAAAGGATTGCTCACAGCATGAGTCATGCCAGACATTTCAGTGGCTCTGTCAGGAAGTCAGTAAAGATAATAAAAAGGGGTACATGCAGACCAATCTTTGGAAATATAACATTTCAGAGCAGCGATGCTGAAGATAGCTTTCAGTTATTTTGCAGAACATTAAGGACAAAAAACAGTCAACCCCAAAAAGCAACATCTTGTTCATTAGTACTTCTGTATTGCTCCCCACCGTGCTTGCTTGCATCCCTTATGTAACTCTAAGTTTTCCACCTCTATTTTCTGATTTCGAGTCTTCTGCTCTCAGAGCTTCCTTCCTGGCAAGAACACCAGAAAGCTCAGAAAGGGAAAAGAAGTTACTCCTCTAAATGTGTGAGGTTGGAGACAAGCCCCCTACCCTTGGGTATGAGGGTGAGTGCTGGTACCTCTGGCAGGGGAGGTGCTCTCTGGTCTCGGTCCCCTCCTGTCCCAATAAGAAGGGGATCACTACCCTGTGCACACAAGTGTACGCTCAGATCATCTGCTGGTTTTTTTTGCCTACACGTTTCTGTCCTGAAAAGAACCTGTTTGTTTGTTTGTAAAGTCAATTGGCAATATCTACATCATTATGAAGCTTTCCTGGCACTGTGTCTGCTGATTGATGGCCGTGAAAACGCAGCATATTTCACTTTCTTTTTCTAGACGTGAAGCCAGCTGCTAATGGTTCTCACAGGGTGAAGCTGGCAGCTGCGGGATCAGGTCTCAAGGCTCTAGAATGTACATTTGCAGGGGAGCCACCTGGGCTTTTGGCTATTTCATTAGTGGTCATTACTGCTCAGAAGAAGCGATCTAAGCAAAATGGGTGCTGAGCCTGGCTGTAAATTCTGGGGTTTGACTTGAGGAAACCACAGATGGGAGTGATCTCAATGATCTTGAAATCTTTCTGCAATTACAGCTTCCCTCTCCTGTTTCAGAAACACATTAAGTCCCATGTTCTAACAGCTGACATTTACTTAGTTTTATTCATCTGCTTCCTTAAATCAAATACAGAAACCAATACACAAATATTAACCTCCTTATGATACTGGTGAATGCTGGCTGAAGACTGCAATAAAGCATGAATGCCAGTGCCTCATTGGGCTGAGCAAGTGCAGGGCTGTGGGTTTGTGCAGACAGCAATAAGTAATCTTCTCCTACAGGTCTTGGATAAAATCAGTATCTAAATACTTGTTTCTTGCACTCTAGAATAAAGGCCATTTGATTCCAGCATGTCTATATTTTGCTATGGGATTGCAGCACTGCTTCTTCAAGCCCTGTGCAGCTCCCCCTCTTTTTATAAAAGCCCTCTGTTGCGATGAAGAATGAGATAGGACTGGGTCCATCCTTGACGGGTAGATGGCACGTTCTTCAGGGAGGCAGAGGCAGGAAAAACATGTGGGCTTTGGCGGTGCTGCATGTTACTCACCAGACTGACTTTTAACAAACCAGACTGGATGCCTTATCTTTCCTAGAGAAAGATAGACTCACCAGGATGCCACAAAAAAAAAAAAAAAAAAAAAAAAAAAAAATCACCCACTTTTAAGCCCAAAAAAAAAAAAAAAAAAAAAAAAAGAGATTCACCATCATTTTTGTAAGCTGCTGCCAGGCGGGAAGCATGCTGATCTGCATTTACATTTCTGGAGTGTTTCACAGTGACTTACATGGGAAAGAGCAAGGCAGAAATGATTGGTTGTGTGGGAATTCCTGAGAGCAGAATTTCACAATGACACAAAAACCATGCCTGCACACATTTTGCATTGTCGGCCGCCGTGTCCTCTGAGAAAATTGACCTTGAAACACACACTTGAACAATTTTAAGCAGAAGTATGTTCCAGAAGCAGAAATACTGTAAATCAGAACCTTCCTTCCAGGTAGGAAAGTCCTTTTTGCTTGATTTCTAATCTATATGATCAACAGAAAGCATTCATAATTGGGAAACAGCTGAAAAGTGGGCCTAGAGTGTACATCACTTTCTCCTGTGAGGCTCTGCAGGTCGGATTCTCTCCCATCAGCATGTGCCACAGAGGCTTTAGATAAGGAACTGGTGAAGAATAGCTGAACGGTGAAAGCTATTATCTCCAAAGACTGATATTTACTGGATTGCTTGCTTTTTACCTTTTTAGCTGAGTCACAGCATTTCCTTTGTTGCTTCACATTCGTTTTCCTCCTTTCTCTAACACACACCATTGAATTGAGTACGCACACATCTCATATACTCTTATCTAGAATGATCTCCAAAAAGCATTTTAAGTCCTGTTCACATACAAATGAGACTTGAATACTTCCAGGGCAGAGCAGTACATTAGCAGACCTGAGAATTAACAACAGAATTGGGTCAATAAAAGGAGGATATTCTATCTGATCACAAGGTGACTGTTTCCACCATTAATGTGAAAAGCTACTTTCAAGGCTGCAAATACAGCAGAGCAACAGTTAAGTGAATGCCATTGTACAGACCTCATTTGGATCCCTGCGTGTTCAGATTTGTGCGAGCAGAGGGAATGGCTATTAGGATAATCAGGGGAATGAAGAGCTGGCTTTGTGAGTAGAGATTAAAATTAATTTGCGTAGCCTAGGAAAAGGGAGAGTGAGGATGCGTTTCATGTTGCCGATACGCACGTAGCGGGGAAGGGACTCTGTAGGCTGAGGGAGAAGGTGGTTGTGAGAACATCTGCTATAGGAGCCACTTCTATGAGCATATTTAGGGTGGAAAATAACGAATTTCTACCTACTGAAAGGTAAAGATTTAGGTGACTTGAGCAAATTATCTGTTTCTAAGATGGGTTTGATGGCTGCCTCTATAGCAAGGATCTCGAGCAAGAGCAATGCCATAGTTCATACAGGAGGGGCTTTTATAATGTGTCTGAAGGAGTGCTGCATGGTGGCATTTGGCAAATCCTCTTTCCAGAATATCTTCTCAAAATCTGGGTGCGACCAAAACAAGTCCTCCTCTGTGTGGCCTTCAAAAAGCCAAAGATACCTCCAACCACACGGGCTGGACTGACCGCTCTAGCAGACCACGCTCTTTCTCTTGTGGATGTGACACCTGAAAAACCTTCTGGACACTGAAAATTAGTACGATGCATAGACCCTCCCCACAGATTATCTGTCTATATTTGATGCAGGGAAAATATCTGCATGTGACTGCAGCTACTGAAGCAGCAAAGCTGGAAAGTTCTGGTTCAGGGCATCAGAGAGCTCTGGAAGTTTTGAAATGCTGTTCTTGCCTCCACCCACTGCAGATATGACTCAATGCCTCCAGGCCACATTATTTTTTAGAGTATTTTACTTTTTGATAAAAACTTTTTGAAAGCTATTATCTATTTTGTTATTTTATCATCAATTATTGAATTAATGTTGGTGGGGGGCTTATACATTCACCATCTTACCATAAATATCCTGGAATATAAAAAATGTCTGATTTGTAGACTCTTACTATGAATTAATTAAGCAGGATTTATGAGATTTACAGGCTGTTCTTCCTCTGTTCTTTGGAGGGCTTCGTGAATGCGCAGTGAGAGCTCTTATTTCTTATTATGGAATTTTATTGCCACCGTGTAACTGGGTTAATATAAGAAGTATAAATAGGGATATGCATGTGCCTGTGAGATGTTTTAATATGGAGAAGAGCATCTGAAGTTCAAAAAATATGAACTGAAGCACAGACTGTATATCACACTCTCTAAATGGGAAGGGAAACCATTTCAAGTGCTGAAGAAAGAACAGAGTGTGTAGGAATTGTCCCCTAGGAAAGGTAAAAAAGTAATCAGATTTTTTAAAGTCGTCTTGCTCTACTCTGCAACTACATTTTAGCAAACATCCTAAAGTGCTGCAATCGCTTCCTCTCAGCTGCTGGTCTCCTGCACAAAGTTTCACAAAGTGAAAGAAAGGGCAAAAGTGTAGAAAGCAAAAGAAGCTGGCAAGGTCTAACAGCCAGGAGATTTTGCCTTCTAACAGTTCCTCTTCTTTTTGGTCTGCATGAACTTGGCTGATGTTAGCTCACGTAGACTGAGACCCAGACAATAACCACATCCTACTTTTAAAAGAAAAAAAAAACAGAACATCAAGACACATGAAGTACTCTTCTTAGTGAAGAGTACAAGCTGGATTCTGTGACTCTCTCTACTGGGCATGAGCAAAAAAAAAAAAAAATCCCCATTCATCTCTTTGCCATCTTTTCATCCTTTATATATTTAATTGTATTTTAATAGCATTAAGTCCAGAAGGACATGGGCAATGTCTGTGCACACAAATGAAGGGAAGGCAGAAGGCTGCTGCCAGCAGATGAGGATGGAGCCAGCGCAGCTGTGCCGAAAGAGACAGCAGCTGGAAAGCACTGAGGTGGCCACCAAAAGGGAGAACAGCTGGAAAACCCCAAAAAAAGAGGTTTTAAAGCAGACACGCACAAACTGGTTTAACTGAGAGAAACAGATGTTGGGTCCAGAGGGGTGAGATTTGCCTCTCAGGCTGCAGGAGCCCTGGCTGACCGCAGGGAAGGAGCAGTGATGGGAGGTGGGAAGGAGAAGGGGGAGTTTGCGCTTCGTCGAGGTTGGGGAAAACACCTTCCCAGCAGCTCTGCAGCCTTTGGGCGGTAGCTGTAAAAAGCCATGGGGAAGGGGTTTGGCACAATTGACTTTTTGGTTTTCCTTCAAAGCAAAAAGAACTGCTGGGAACTGGCATGAGCTGTTGCTGCTACCAAAGGACAACTGCTGTGCTCCGTCCTCCCAGGCAGCTTTCCTTCTGCTGTTGACAACAGGATTTGCTGTGGTTTTCTGTAGGAAAGGGATGGGGACAAGTTCCCAGGCAGGCTGACTGTAAAGCTCAATATTTTGGCGTAGAGGTTCACTGCTCTTTGCATGACACTAGAGATGATAAACTTTTCTTCTCTTTTTCAGACCCATTTTCCTTTGGCCCTAAATGTAAAACTGCAACAGGTATTCTAAACACAATGGGCAATTTATTTAAAAGGTTAAAAATCACGCTGGTCTAGAAGAAAATTGTGATTTCCCATTGTTCATCACTGCTGTAGCCATCTTTGCTGTTCCGTGGTGTCAGGTGGAGAGCTGGTGGGTTATTGCTATATTACATTTCACTGTGAAATCCAGTCAGATTAATGACTTTGGGGTCGCTTGAGATTTACATAATTTATATCGATGACTTGCTGTTTAAAGTCTTTTACAAAACAGGAAATAAATTGTAGGTTTTATAAAAATATCATAATTAAAAATTGACTTGTACTAAGTGTTGGCTTCAGGAACGTGCGTGAAGTTCAAGCATGATGGATTGTTTTGCTCAATGAAAACTATAAAAAACCAGGAGAGAGTTATGATGATAAAAAGCATTTTTTTTTAGGTGGTTACATTATCAATCTTTATATTGAGCCAAATGCTGCTTCCATTTTTTTCTGTACATATTTTATTGACTTCATTGTGACCAGTAGTGGAAGGAGAGCAATATTTGTACTACAGTGAAGAAATATTATCACATTCCAAATCAAAACGTGTTCTTGAAACGAGTATAAAACTTCAGAAGCCAGAAATCAAACTCTTGTTTAGTTATGCCTTTGATATGACTTAATCACTCCAGAATTTAGCGAGCTGTGGTAAATCTTTCTGCTCTAAAAACAGAAGGGAAATTTTCTTGCCTTTCCTCACATTAGCGATCAAAATATTCAGCTGGTGAATGTTATTTTCTTCAACAGTTTGATGTGGAGAAGCAATGAAAAAAATTATGCATGAGAATATGTGACATGTAAGGCTGGTCTCAATGTTTTTTTAATGAAAATGGGTTTGAGGGTGGCTGTTATGACACAAAAATGAGCCAAACTCTGCTCTCCACGTGACTAGTATATTCCCAGTGAAAATCAGTGGAGTTGGACAGGACCAACGGCCTTGAATTTAGCATGATGTTACAAGGTTCAGAACATGAGATCTCTGTGTAAGAAATTAGGCACACTCTTCCAATTTATTTGGCATCAAACTGAAACTCGGTTGTTTGAACAGGGTACTGAGATTTGCAAAAGGGCTGCTAAAAATGTTAAGTTCTACCTTGTTGCTGCAATTAGAGATGAAGAAAGAAATGTTTTCCCATGCCTTCTCCCTGGAAGAAGGGTGCTGGCGGAGACAAAAGGTCCAAGCTCCAGCTGCTGCCCAGGAAAAGACCAAGCAGGAGCTGGAGACTGGGAACAGCAGGTATTGGGATGAGGAGGGCTCTGGGCAGGGTGGGAGGAAAACAGAGTCCTGTGAGAGTGATGGGTGGCAAAACAGTACCAAAACATCTTGCTAAAGATCATCTTACAATTGTGAACTCAAGAGGAATTAATTGGGTGGACAAAGGTCTCTTATTTCTACGAGACGTGCTGTACAATTGCAGAAGCAGGGCAGTGCTAGCTGGAGGCTTGTTCTTTTTCACCCAAACCTGTCCTATAATGCAGCGATGTGCGCACAGCAAGGAGCACTCTCTCGTGATGAAATTACCTGTTCAACAAGCTACGCCTCGCAGCCATCTAACGTGATGGTTGTGCAAACAGGGAGAGAGACATCCTTCTGATGCACCTTTATGAAAAGGGTTTGAAATAAGTTTTGATCTGTATGCCAGATATTTGTGATAATAAAAATGAAATTCCACTTGATGGTTACTTTTTCCCTGGTTTTACAGCCCAGTTCTGGTTTGCTTCACTATCGTACCTCACTGAGAGCCCTAAGAGAAGCCAAGACAGGATGGGAGTTTCTGTGAATAACAAAGCTGAGAGCATAAGGCAAAAAGAATAGATATAGGTAAAGCTGCTTCTATATGGTAATCATGTCGTGTAAGTGGTATGTTAAACCCAAGAGAACAATTCTATGCAGTGGCTGTCCTACAAATGCTCTTTTGCTGTTTGCTGCTGTCTGTTATTGTCAGCTCGCATGCTCCTTTGCAGCTTTGCTTGGGTTTCAAATGAACAACTAGGTGATAAGTTTTCTGGTTTTTTTTTTTGTTTGTTTGTTTGGTTTTTTTTTTTTTTTTTTTTCCCCAGTTCCCCGAACTATGGGCTGGTGGCAGAATCACATTGATAAAATCTTCCAGATGCCTGAGTTTCAGAAATAAATAATTTGTTGGGTTCACTCTTGAACTCTCTCACAAAATAGATCGCTGGGGGTGAACAGACAGAAGCAAAACTTTGTATTGAGTCTGGAATGCTTAATTAATTTATACAGTGGTTTTCAGCTAATCTTTTATAGAGGATAATTTAGTTTTCAGAAACCAAGACAAATTATTTATCTACAGACGACAGGTATTTCCTGCTAATGAAAATGGCATTATAGAAGGCCCACGTTAAAAAGAGAAAAAAAGGCTTGTGTGCAATTTCTCGCTCACATAATTGCTTGCTGATACTGAAGACATTGTGATTTGAAATTTTACTCCAAGCTAAAATAAAATGTTTGATTTTCTGGTTTAGTAACCTGTGTTAGTATACTATAGCATGAATTTTAATTTTTCATCTGGTCTTAAAGAAAGCAGTAATGATTTTTTTAACAAAAAAATCACTTCAATATCTTTAAGTTTATAATTGTAGAAATGTAGATTACAGTTTTTCAGAATTTGTTGCAGCTCCATGCTTGCAAATCTTAGAAATATATTGCATGAAGTGATCAGAGGTTTATCCAAGATGCTTGAAGGGACAGTCTGCTCAGGTAGAAAGAAGACTATTTGGGAATACTTTGGGAGAAAAAGAACAAAGAGCACCGGTGGAGTTCAGTGGGGATTCGACAAAGAATTTGGCTCAGCACTATTTTATTGCTCTTCTAGTCATTCTCAGTGCTGAGCAAAGGGAAAGTTCCCTGTGAATATTCAGCCAACGGTCAGTTTGACTTTAACGAAAACTGAGAAGAAGCCAAGAAGCACCTCATTTACCAAAATCTACCTATTTCTGTATTTTTCCACTAGCTTGATGCCTGTCACAAGAGAGGCCAGTGTCTTGCAGGAGTGTTCGGACGTAGTGAGAGCAGAGACCCACCTGCACCCAGCAAAGCTACAAGGTTCATACCCCTGGCAGCGCACAGAAATGCATATTCCTCCGTGCTTTATCTTGTCCTCCTTCAGCCTAAGTAAAACTGACATTGTTTCCCCCCCCCTCCTCTTGCATGTATATATTTTATAGCTAATGAAAAAGCTCAGGAAATATAACTGTCCCTTATATTGATTTTGCTTTTATATAGTGCCTTTTCCCCAAGTGGATGCCATAATACACTCTTAAAATCAAACTATATAGAACAATAATTTCTACCAGAATGGAAAAACATGGCAGCAGCTTAACAGCACACTTTAGTGCTAGGCAACACTTTAGGAAATGAAGGTGGCTTTAAGGAGCAGGAATAATCCCATGGCCTTGAAGAAGTTATTAGATGTGGGTATGGAGCAAGACCCAGCTTCCTGCACTGGATGAGGGGGACAGACCTCGCCAGCCCCTTGCTGAAAACCTCTGGTATTAGAGAAGGGGTGTTCCCAGACATCTCTTATAGGCTGAAATATTATTTAAACTATAAAGGCACTTAAGACATCACATTTCAATTCAGGTAACAGATAGTGCAGCAGCCCCCAGCCCTTCATACACAGAATTTACTCAAATATGTCCCCGTTTAGCTGTCTGCTGTGTGACAGCTGCCCCCAGTGCTAGAGTCCTCATCAGAGCCTCTCAAATTAAGGACTCTTTTGCCTTCAGCAAAACTATGATTTTTGTAAATCAAAAATTAAGTTCATTTTTTCTTGTTTTCTTTATGCAACATATCCAGTCCCCTTACAACCTCCCTTAAGCATAAAACAATAGGGCATACAGGACACTCCATGGCTCTCTTTTTGCAGAAAAGGACCTTTGATTAAGAAAACGGTTTAAAATCAGTGTGTTAGAACATTGCTTCATAGGCACAAATGAACATAAATCACTTCTTTCTGCACTGTTGGGGACTCGCAAACAAGTATCATCACTAGTATTGAAATTTACTGCCTCTTTTATTTAGTTTGTTCTATCTTCTAAAAAACGTATGCTTGGGTTAGAGCTGGTGGGTATTTTATATACTTTTAATTAAACTTTTAACAGAAATGTGCAAGTTTTGACAAGACCTGTGCTTTGTTTTGGTACAGGTTTCATCTTAGGAAAGGAGGTGTTTGGAGGGTCATGCGCTTGGGCATACGGTTTTAACAAAAAAAAAAAAAAAAAAGAATTATTGATCAATTGAATGATCAGCCTGCATACCTGTCTAACTCTCTACTGGAATTGCTTTATTTTTAATTTTATTTTTTTTATAAATAGCAACTATACATCGCACCATAGAATGAAGGAACCTGCTGTCCATGGCAGTTCTGTACACCTTTACAGCAGATGAACACACGGGAGACTGACACTGAAGCTCTTATTTTACAACGTATTTAATTACTAATAGAAAGTGAAACCGTTTGAATAAGAGATCTAAAGATATTCTCCCCAGCATAATCAATAGACCAGTTCTGAGGGCACTTGTCTGTGACAGAAGAGATTGATCCACCTCCTGTATCCTAAAGCACAACATCTCTCCTGTCAGAAGTGATTAACAAAATATCAGGCTACCAGTTAGCACTTTGGGTTTTCTCAGTCTTGTCTCAGTGGGAAGGTAAATTTTTAATTGTTTTCAATTGTTAAAGCAATCAGACAGAAAAAAACCAAACCAACTTTCCTGTGTGGATCAACAGCAGTAACTCAGCCCGAAGCAGGTTATCTTTACAAAGTCATATAGTCTATAAACTGTTCTGCAGGTAATCACAGTGCAGAGCTGGGCTGTAACAGTGGAAAAACAGAGGAAAAAATCCTGCTTAATGGGTGGGTTTCTATGGTGTATGTTTGTGGCCATTGTAATTTTTCTTGCAGCATTTCTGCAGCACCAATTTTAGTGATAATTACATGAAGCAGTGAGAACAGTGGTGCTCAAAATGGTGTTTCCTTTCTGTTTTACATTGTTTGGCCCCATTGAAAGCAACCTAAGTATTAATATATGTGAAGGTTGTCAAAGGCGTACCTTATCCCCATGTGCTGACCAGCTGCAAGGTTTTAAATCTGAGAATCACACCAAAGGCTTCTTCAGAAAGCCTGTGCTTCACTACCAGGGAACAATTTCTCAGCAAACCTGATTTAAAGAAACCAGAATACAGCTGTCTGCTTCAAGGGTTTTAAAAAAATAAAATCCAATACCACCACAAAAAACCCGAACAGCCTTTGGAAGACAGCTTGTTTTCCAGCTAATCATTGTATATACAAGCACTATTTAGTGTCTCTGCTGCCAACCTTTCTGGGTGGTACAGAAGCTTCTTCCAGCAGTTTTTTGACCTTGTGAGTACTTCTGTGCCAAGGTCCCTGGGACCTGCATGGGGCTGGCCAGGCGCAGCTCGCCAGGTCCCTTGGCATCCCGCTGGCACTTAGTGAGGATGCTTGGTATTCTCAGGAGGCAATCTGCGAGCTCAGAACTAAGGCAGAAGATGAAGTTGTTTTGAAAGAGCAGATGAATAACATTGTCAGGAGTGTATTAATGAGAGACAGTGTCTACACACCCATGCAAGGAGTATAGGCAACAGCAAAAAGAACAAGAGATGTTAGCGGATAACAGACATCGTGAAGCAGCAAAAATAACTGTGGGTGATTTTCATGACTATAATATCAGTTCTTGGGAAAACATGAAAAAGGAAGAAGTGAAGGAATGGGGGTGGGTAGTAGATGTACGATTTACATCGAAGATATTTGCATTGCAAGGCAGCAATAATGTCAAGAGGAGAAAATAGCTGTGAAATTCCTCTGGGAGATGTACAGCTTGTGCTGGGATCACAGGCTGGAACTCAAATCCAGCTATCCTGAAGTATATCAGGACCTTTAAGCCTAATGCCCTCACACAAGCACACGCTGTGGACAGGGATTAAGTCGAATTTAAACCCTCTTCTTCTGAGCCCGAGTGCTTCCCCATAGCCAGAGTCGTTGAGTATGATGATATCTCGGGGATATAGCAAACCGTCATGAGGTGTGCTGCAGTGGGCAGGACTGCACCAGTGCTGTGCTGGGAGGTACAAGCCCCTCCTGCCTGCCGCCGTTTCAGCAGGTGCTGAAAGAAGGGAGATTTAGATAAGACATTAGGAAGAAATGTTTTCCTATGCGGGTGGTGAGGCACTGTCCCAGGTTGCCCAGAGAAGCTGTGGATGCCCCATCCCTGGAGGGGTTCAAGGCCAGGCTGGATGAGGCTTTGAGCAACCTGGGCTAGTGGGAGGTATCCCTGCCCATGGCAGGGGGGTGGAACTCGATGATCTTTAAAGGTCCCTTCCAACACAAACCATTCTGTGATTCTATGACCCCGCAGGCAGGGCAGGTCCTGTCCCTCCACAGGTACCCCCATTGAGGGAGTGGAGGATGGACAAAACGTATCTTTGCTCCAGACCAGGAATGCTACAAGCTACTCCGGCTTTCCCAGTGTAACTGTTCACACAGGTTTATCAGCCACTTCTTTTACAGGATCAATGGAAATAACTAGTCCAGGCAAAGGACTGAAAGTTATTTGAAACTGGATGATCCCTATGTTCAACAACTTTTAAAGGTTAACATAGGAGAAAAGGAGAAATTCTTCAGGAATGTTATAGGGTGCGGGTGGCTGAGTCCCACTGGCACTTACAAGACATTCTGCTGGAGCAAAAGCCAACTTCAGGTGTGGTTATGGGCTGCTAAGGGAGGACAGCTTTTCTTTACCTTCCTTTTTATTCTGCTTTATAGACATTCAGAAAATGAAATTTCCACATATCTTAGCACTTGAAAAATGAATTGCAAGTACACTGAGGTAAGAAATAGCCTCCTCTTCATTTCCCTTGTATTTTTCTTTTGCAAGAAATACAAGGAATTAATTAGATTTTACCCTGTTATGTCTCTGTTGCTAGCTCTAATCTTAACATCCAATAAAACAAAAGAGCAAATGGCTCTGTGAATTTTTATATATATTTTTTTTCTCTAGCCCATTAAGAGCAGAGCTGATGATAAGGTGAATCAAAGTATCTATGCTGTGTTATTGAGGGAGGCTGAGTCACAGTCAACTAATTTTATAGCATACCCATAGCTGATTATAAAGCAAATAACTGGAGAAAAGGGACAAAGAAAACTATTAAAAATAATCTCTGAAAGATATTTGCAAACCTGCCTGTTCTGGTAGTTGGACCAGACCAACAAATAACATATCTGACTAATGCAGTGAGGTCTAATAATGTTAATTCTAAATAAATTTTTAATTAGTAAATTATGACTAATAAAACATTAGCTTAGCTATTAAATAAATTAGTGACTGAACTTTATCTCCCCCTGCTCTTCATAGACATCCGTAGAAAGTCAATGATATAAAATTCCATGAGAAGTTTGCATGATGGTCAAGCATCAGCAAAACACAATTTTAACCTGAGATGAGAAGCAAGCAGAAGCTGACATAGTACAGTCTTCTTTCTGTAAAGGAACAGTCTAGTTCAGATACCAAGTCATTCTCCACATTTACCATAAAACTAATTATAGAGCTATTAATTCATGAATTTCCGAGAACCCTCTCATCTCTGTGTCATCTTCTAGATTTTTTCCATAGAATTTTGCCTTCTGAGAGTTAGTGAACACAAGTTAAATGCCATTTGGTCAGCCCTTAAAAATGAAGAGAAAGTAAGATGGTGAGTCTGGGATGGGAAATAGTTCTTTTCATATCAGCATGAGGAGGAGGAAAAGTTGGGATATCCACCAGTTCATGGGATGTGCAAGAGCTACTGAGCTGATGAGGCATTAGCAAGACATGAGGGACCATTTACTGAAATTGTCAACACACAAAGCTGTCAAGGGACAGTGGAGTTGTAAAATGCTCCAGCTAGCACGGAAGATGCATTACATTATTGTGGTATGCAGATAAATTGCTATCCAGCTCGTGGAAGCTGCTTTGTGAACAAAATAGGGGAATAAGATAAACTTGCTCTCAATCGATGAATTAATATAAAACCAGCAAAAGGAGCAGAGCAGACTACTACAATCCCTCAACTATATTAGGTAATCAATTTTTTTTTTCCCTTCAATATGTAGAATACTCCCTTGCGGCTCCCCGTGGATGCCATGCAGTGTGAACACAGCAATCAAAGTAATAGACGTCAGAATAATGAAAATAATATGTGTCAGAAAGAAGCAAATGAGTACATACATTCATTAAGCAAATCTCCTAAGAGCTTAACATGCAAAACTCTTTCTAGAAAAGCTGTGCAAACAATTGCAGGCACTAACACATGGTTTTACTGGCATTTCAAAGTCAGATATTCTTCAAACTAATCCACTTTTTTTTCAGATTTCACCATAAATAATCTCTATCTTAGAGCAAAACACATAGTGTAGCTGCCACATTGGAGTTAATAAAGGTCATAACTGAAGGTAAAATACACTCTTTAGAAGAAAAGTTAAGAATCATTAAACAAGCATTAAAACACAATATCCATTTTTGTAGAGGACTGGGCATCAGCAACATCCAACACTAAACCTCCATCTGTGAGATGAGAAGAAAGACACTTCATCCAGGAAGAAAGGAGCCAAAAAGTCAGAATAAACCTACAAATGTCCAAGGAAACAAACTTGTAGACAAAATCAGACAAACCACTAATCTGGCTGCCTTGAGAACTTTTCCCAACAAACTATTCAAAGCGGTACAGTACGAACCCAGTTAAAATAAACAAAATGGTGGCACTTCTCACAATATTTTCAGCCTTTTGAAGCAGCAAATCTAGTCCACAAATAAACTGGAGGAAATATACTGGAATGAAAGAGCCATTTCCAAAGCCAGAAATGTTTTATTAGGTTACAGATGGTCTAGGAAGAAGTAGGAAAAAATCAGAGAAGAAGTTCTGTCTCTAATGAAGTTAGTGCAGAAAATACTTTTCCTCCTTTTTTTCAACTATATTTGTATGATGAAGAAGATGAAGCATTTTAGAAGTGATTGGATCCTTTCCTGATTGAAATCAAAGGGGATTTGAGTGAAATTTCAAGCTTTGGTCCTCTAAACTATATTAAATAGTCTAAAATCCGACAGCAATACTTTGTCTCCCCGTGAGTTTGCATGTAGCTGTTTGACTTCAGAGTTTACAAGGAAGATGGAGAAAGGTCCAGCATTTTTATTACACCTCAATTTACTATATTGGCTTTCATTTCAGTTATGAGTTGTGCTGCAGTTAACGGGGCTGGGTTGTGACTCACAAGGCCCCGACACAGATCTCAGATCCACCAAAGGATTTTCTGCATGACCTTGAGCCCCCTTCATGTCTCCATCTCATCTGTAAAACAGGACGATGATACTTCCACTCTGCAACAATTTGTCTTGTCAATTTAGGAACAAACACTGATTTTTCTTGACTACTTGCAGCTCCTATTGATTGCAAAGTTAGATGTATACAATGATAGTTCTTTGAATTTGGCATTTGGAGACAGTATAACTTTGGGGAACTGGACCATTAAAAGCAAACATTTTTGCCGTGAATGTCCTATACGGTTATGAACAGTGTCTAATAAATTGATTCTCCATTTTAGTACAGTGTAAAGTAGTAAGTAGGTGTTAAGGAGCTTAAACAGTGTAAACATTTGGCAGGTCAATGGGAAACAGGCAAATCCTTGAGAGCTGCAGTAGAAAGCTCCTATAACTTTGAAAGCAACCATTAATTTTCATCTGAAGATTGGAGAAGAAATGTATAAGCTAAAAATTATTTCCCTCCCAAATTTCAAAGACTGCAACGGCCGCCTGATTTTCCCTGCCCTTTGCAAGAACTGTTCCTGCAGCAAGAATAACCCTGTTGTCTTGTGGATAAAAAGGAAAGGAACAAGAAAGTTATCAGCAAACAGAAATCATTGTACAGCCCTTGCTACCAGCTTCGCTTTGACCGCACACAATCAGATAAGATCAGATTTCACTCTTCGTTCCAACCATACAAACTGGATTAATTCCAGACAATGAGGCTGATGCAGTTCCTCGACGTTGACAAAAACTTAAATGAGGGAAATGAAATATTAACCTGTAAGTGGCTTTCGATAATTAAAAATAATATTGGGAGAGCAACGTTCTGCAAAGGTTGATCCTCTCCCTTCAGCAGTCATTGCTGCTTATTTGCCATGGCCAGGGAGCCTGGGTTCTCCTTCTGTAGGAAAGCGGTCAGCAGGGTATTTATTGTTTGCACAGTGCTGTAAATGTCTGTTGTGCTTTCCACAGAGCCAGAATAATCCCAGTGTCATTTCTGATGTCACAGGAATGTCCCTGACCAAACCCACTCATGGCCCCAGAGCTTGATCCCTGCGAGCGGTTTCCAGCCCAGATCCCCTGGGGCTTTCCTGGGGGGGTCTGGAGGAGGGTGGCAGCAGCCCTGGGACTCCGGGGGTTGCTGGGGACCTGGTGGCATGTTTGAGGTCTGACCAAAGGACAGGAGGGTTTGATATCTGCAGTAGGTGCATGAAGTGGGAAAGCTCATGAATAGTTTAAATTATTTTGAAATACTCATGGTGAAATATTTTCTAAGCTCCAGTGGTTTTTGCTTAAAGGGAAGTCCATGGCACTCACAGAAGCTCACAAGTGAGACGATGTGTTGCTTGTGGATGGCACACAAAGCAGACTACATAGGCTGATTTTCATTTCATCCTCCTAGTGAAAGCAAGACCAGGGTTTAAAAAATTCCAAGACATACTGAATAACTTTTGCCATGCTAGACTATTCGGATTTACTTTCTTAATCAAACCAGACCCTTCAGATTGTTTGAGAATGCAACATCCTTTCCCACTGGCTGTAGGCACTTAGCCTTCCCCCAACACTTTCCTCTCTCTATTCTCCAATTTTTTCTTGTGTGTTTCAGAGTCGACGAAAATCCACAGGATTTTTTTTTTCTACAATTAATTGTATCTGGTTTTACTATATATGTAACACCTTGAAGTGAGGCTCCAGTGGATTTCATGAGCTCTGAAGAAGGCTTGTCCCTTTGCAGGAAGCTCATATCCAAATTAAAAATTTTTTTCAATTGTACATTATGAGAAGGTTCCAGAGGGGACAGGGAGCAATTCCATCTTGACAGTGATTACAAGCAACTATCTATTTTAAGATAAATACTTTAAAATACCTCTGTAAAAATTTTTTTTTTGTTTTTTGTTGTTTTTTGGGGTTTTGTTTGTTTGTTTGTTTGTTTTGATTGACTCATTTACAGAATTTCATCTGAGGAAAGTCTGACAAGCTCTGTGCTGTGTCAGCTCTCCCACATCTGTGAGTCACTTTTGTCCCTGACACTTTACTTAATTTTCTACCAGAGAGCAGCTACGGACATTATTGGTAACCCTTTCATATTTCTCAGGCACTGGAAATGATGTAAAAACCCCAAATAATGAGAATATCCTCAGGCACTGGGGGCTTCATTCCCTAAAATAAGACTGCAGAAGATGAGAAAGATCTTCCTTGGTCTTTAAAGAATTTTTTTAATCTTCTGCTTCTTAACGAGGCATCTGCAAAAAGCTGTTTGGTCAGACGTTCCTTGTTCACAGTTAAATTCTTATGGGATTAGTAGGTTTGTTATACTCAGAATACAAAAGTAAACAGCATATGGCTCTGCTAATATCCTTGTAATGTCACAACGCAATCTGTCAGAACATAAACTTTTTTGAGCGGTTTCATTTACTTCGTGTTCACACTATGAAAAAAAAAAACCCAACCAAGTCTTAAGAATCTTTCCACATCACCTGAGAGACAGCAAGCTATTTCTTAATTCTCGTTTTGTGTTCCCAGTTTAATAAGTGTGTCTGCACATATTACCTTCAGTGACAAAAATACAGTGGTAAATACAGTTACTTAGTGACTAGGAGTTAAAAGGTCATTTCCCCTTGATGAAAAGCTTGTTCTATCAGATAAGGAGCTGCTACACTCCATAAAACTGGCAACCCTTCAAAAGGTTTCCGAAATTAAAGGCATTGTTTGAAGATAAAGTCGATAAGGTCATTTGCCTTGTGTTCAGTCCTGCAAACCTTTCTGGGTGACCCTTTGATATTCAAATGAAGAGTGCTTTAAATTGTTTTATCTTCATAAAGCTAATGAGTGCTGGCCGCCAATCACTTTTAAGACTAGTTGAAACTCTACTGGAATTAAATTTTGTAAAATATTGCAACACATCTAATTCAGGGGGGGAGTTTGCCAAAGCTGTATCCGTAACCACTCACAGCACTACACTCCGGTTCTACTGCTTTTCCCAGGTTTTTTCATTAACTCTGTTTTCACTAGATGAATAATGTCTAACACGGTTTTCTATGTATTCCTGCAGTAGATTAATAAAGCTGTATAAACAAGCTACACATGTAAAATCTATGTCCTTGCTGAACTCTATGCTAGAGTGAGACAAGCCGTACATTTAACGTGTACAGCAGTAGAAAAATTACTCATGAACTTTTTATTGCTAGAGACTGTATAGCTGTGTATTATTGTATGTGTAATTAACTAATCTGCAATGCTGGTCTGATATATGGTGTATATACATCTTTCCTTAGAGGAATAGATTCTTATTTTACAGCTTTTTCTTCTTTTATGATTCATTTCATATATTGAATTCACAGGAAAATGTTACGAATATTCTTTAAATCACTGGATTTTTTTTCTAGTAGGAAGAACGCTCACAGGTTTGTAATTTCATACTTTAAAAAAAGAAAAAAGGTGAAAGTTCTCAAATGGACAATAAACACTGTGTGCTGTAAGCACACTTGGTTATCACTCTGTGACCTTCTTCACTACCTTAGCAGTTGTTTATTTTAGCCTTACTTCCATTCTATTTTGGGGTCTTTCTAATAATAGCCCTCTGTAACCCACATTCAAAAGTAAATGTAAGCAAGATCATCTCAGTGTTACATATACATGAAATCTCTCCCCCAAATGACTATCAAATGATTAAAAAGTACAAAATCCTTACCTAATGGAGCTGACTCAGTGCTAATGGCCAACAAGGGAATCCAACAGAGGTAGGCAACAAGTTGGAGATGCTGATGGAGAGGAAAGGGCTGCTGCATATTGTCCACGACAGGTTTTATCCATGCGTCTGCAGTTGCTTAGAAGTTAACTTTTTGAAGTACTAAACTTTGCAGGCAAAGCCATCAGCCTGCCTGCCTGTTTGAATTTTTTTTTTTTCTTTTTGTTGTTTTCAATCCACTTTCTTGGAGAGGGCTTCATGTGTCATTAATCCCGGAATTTCCAGGAGGGAAGCCCTCCAGCTATACACAAACCCCACTCACCCAGCCACCCACCCACCCAGAGCTGAGCGCTAGCATGTGTCCCTGCAGCTGCTCTGGCTGCAGCTGCTGTGATTTACACACCCATAGCACACCCACGCACACGCGGCGAGAACAGCCTGTACCCTCCGTGTCGCTGGTAGGAGGTGAGCCTGGACAAATTCAGGGTGCAAACGCAACTTTTGTAGTCATAGCTGACCATGTTTGTACAAGAGGGGTTTAAAAAAATGCTAAAATATAAGCGTGCAAAGAGTTTGGTATTGGCTTCAGATTGCTGGAGGTGACATTCATGCAAAACGGTTGCAGAAGTGGTCTGTGGAGCGCAAACAGCAGTCCTGGAGGTTTGTGTCTGGGGTCGATGTATGGTTGGTTTTTTAGTGAACAGTCCTTGTCTGCTGAAGCAGAGTGCAGCAGCATTTGCTCTGCCAACCTGTCCTGAAAAATGAGGCGGATGTCGGCTCATCAGCAATAATAACAGAAACAGAGAACAGAAGCAAACGGCAGTGAAAGGATTCAATCACTCACGTTGCTCAATCACATTTTTCTGAAATTTTGTCTCACTGGAAAGTGCCCTGTTGCTACTGCATGGGTCCTTTGTGCTGCTTCCAGTCGGTGTGAGCAATGTTTATGGCATGACAAGGCATCTTGCCAGCTAAATGCAAAATGTGAAGAATTTGCTATTAAATCACATGCTATTAATATTTTATCTTAATATTCATGGCATTTTATTTAGAAAATATTGTATCTCCACCCACTGCTCAGTGTTTTCCATACCTGCCAGCGCTTTTCCTTGATTTGTCAAGTTTGATTATTTTGTGTCTGCTTGTTTAGGTGAGGATATTGTGAATTATTTGATAACATAGTACTATGCAAGTCTGTAAACATTCCATGCAAATCATTGTGAGGAGCATTTCACCTAAAAACATAAACAAAGCCCTTAAAAATATTTTACAGTACAGCCACGGAGTTTCAAATGTTTTTCATTTGGCTTAACTGCATCCCTCGAGGATTTTTACCACTGGATTCCTTGAGGGAAATATCAGTTATTAAGAAGAAATTTCTAAAACTTGTTTCTTAATTTTGATTTTGCATTTCCATGGTGCAAAATCTCTGCTTTTAACAGTCCCATTGGACTGGCTACCTCATTGGCCTCATTTGCAGCCCTCTCGGGGTCCTTGCGAGTCTTTCCCTTGATTTTACTGACATTTAGATTATATTCCTTCAAGCTCATTAAGACTTCAAGCCCAGTATTTCTATTTTTTTTTTTTCCCTAAGAGATCCCCATCCATTTCTTGAATACAAATATATGACAAATGACAAAATTCCAGTTTATCTTAGTCAGGAAACAACTTCTACCTTTACATGGCTTTTTCAGTTAATGCTTGACTTTATTTCTGGTGTTTTTTTACAGACTTTCTTTGTATCAAAGTTCTGGCCTAAGAGGCATAGCTCTAAAGTTTAACTTTTAACATGAAAAAGACTCAGATCTGTTGTGGGCTGAGATTTATCCTTGACAAAATATTGTCAACTAAAACCAATATACAACAAAGTAGGAGAGCTTTTCACAAATGATCCAACTTTTGGTGGTGTTTTGGATACAGAAAGCAAAAGTAAGCCGGCAAAAATGTAAGTGGAAGGTATTCAGGGCAACAGGAGAAAAGGGTCAGTTTTGTAGGCTTGGTTATCCCCTGACCTATTGTCTCCCTAAGCAGGTTTTAATCAGGGGGAGCCTTTGAAGGTGGTTACTCCTGGTAAAGAAGAAATGAATTTTCCCATTGACTCATCCAAAAAGTTTTCCTGGGTTGGATATGGCTCCTTTCAATTTGGGAGGACAAACGTCTCCAGGGCAGCCGATGGGGTCCAAATATTCCCCATTTCCCGTTCTCCCAGCCCAGGACAAAACCATAGAGAAATGAGAAAAACAGCAAACAGCACCTTCTCCTTCCCACCAAACATTTATCTAAAACATTATGGGAAAGTAAAACCATGGAGAACCTGCTTAAAAATATTGTAAAATACTCTCACAGTCTCCACACCATTAACCTCAGTAAGGAGCAACTGAAACTCCCCAGAAATCTGGTGTAGTCAAGTGTGGGTGATGAAGAGTTGAAACAATTAGCTTCACCCTTTGTACAAAAAGGCAACACAACACAGAAGGCCTGACACCAGGCTGCCTTGGGTTAAATTAATTTTCAATGGTAGGGGTGGATACAGGGAGTTAAAACAAGCCAAAAGTCACAGCTGGAAGCTGGCAGCAGCATTTCAGGCTTGGACAAAAATTGTTTGATGGCTATGCATGTTAGGTATTCAGATCTCATCCCTTTATAACAAAGAGGCAGTGCTTGTCCGAAACATCCCGCTGGAGGGGTTGGTGCTGCGAAGCTGGGGAGGTTGTGGGGGAGCTGGAGGAACTGGGCGGCTGGGGGGATGTAGCAGGGGTAGGAGGAAGGCTGAGAAAAGAGTTCAGAACAACAATCTCTGCTTTTTTTCTTCAGATGCAGAACCAAACCTCAGGATTAGACTGAATGATGGTAAGAATGCAGATACCTTGAAGGCTCCCGAAGACATGACTTTTTAACACTTTGTTCCAGGTGTGAAATGCTGAGGTTCCCGAGGCAGTGTAGGAGGTTTAAGAGTTGTGTGCAGAAGTCCTGGGCTGTGGTGAAGTTGTGAGGGGTGAATCCCATCACTCGGGTATCTTCTGAAGGTCACGTGGAAGTGTCCCTCTACCTGGGTCCCCCCAGGGAGGACAAGCGGTGGGTATACCACGTTCCTCTTCTCAAAAACCGAGGGTGGCCAGCACTTCCCTTTTGCACTGGAGCCAGCAGGCAGTTGTACGATCCTTTTAAGCTCTGACACACTCATTAGAAACTGGTCTAAAACCAACAGTCCAGATTTATTTTCTTCCACTTCCTATGAGGAACACCTTTGCTTTGAGGCTGTCCCCTGGGGTGGCTTTCTAGGCATAGAATAGATCTGTTATTCACGGGTGGCATAGAGATCATGACCCTGCCTGTACACACGCTTTCCTAGGAGGACAGAGTCCTTCAGAGGGAAAAGACATCTTCACTAAATAGTATGCATTTTTTTGCAAGTGTGAGTTTACACATTTATGCGAGGCAAAACCCTCTGTGCATTTTTGTTTGCTTGTTTTATCTGATAGAAAATATCTGCCAAGTCCAGTGACAAGGAATAAACTCACTGTGTTCCCAGGGCAATCCCTTCTCTGTTGGTATGGGCTTGCTGTGTCCACTGGCTGTTGCAATCCTTTCTGCAGCTTCCAAGCAGGTGGAAAGGATATAACAATGGATTTTAACTGAGTCCCAGCAGTCTCTAACAAGTGACCCCCCAACAAAGGATTTTCCTGAAAGGAATGAGAAAGGATTCAGGTGTGGAACTCTCTCTCTCTCTGTTGTTGGCTCCTATTTCTTTTAGTCATCTCTGTTCATATATTTTAGAGAAATGCCATGCACACTTGTTATAACCAAAGTACAGTATCACGGACCTCGATAGCCCAACAACTGCTCTTTGTCTCACCAGACTTATGTCAAGACTGCACAGGTGAGTGCGATTAGATGGGAAGGAGTTCATCTCAGCTTATGCCCAGCTTGGGGAAATAAGTAGTGGTCACGCAGTGATTAGAGCTTGTGTTTTCCTCTGGTTTGTGTTCTAGTGTGTAGAACACAGCATATCTGGTTCTTCAGAAAATAATACGGGAAGTAGCACATGTAATTTACAGGACCAAGCTCCTCATTTTAGTGAGGACTAGTTGTGATTTTTAGGGTAATAATTCATTATTCAAAAGCATATCCCCCTTTGCAGAGCTCTGGGAGTATAGGGAGTGATTTGTACATTCAATCGTTTGGTGTGTTTGTCTTTCAGCTTCTAATTCCCTTGTGGGAGAACTCTGATGGCTTTCAGTGCATCGCTCCTCATTAGCCAGTGGGCTGAACTATGGGAGTTCAAACTCCAAAGCAGAGGTACAGTGAAGAAACCTATTTATTACCTCCAGCTTTTTTAAGGGTATAAAGAGCAGGAGCGCTTGGGCCCTGAGACAGCATAAGGGAACCTATTAGACAAAATTAAAACAATTCCTTGTAACTGCGCTGCCCCTTGGCATGGATCAAAGACGGATGTGATCCCTGACCTGACATGGTGCACCCGCAGCTCTGGGTGAGCAGAGGGATGAACCTCTGTTTTGCTCTCTTCGCTGTTTTTGCCACACGTGTTGCACCAGCCATCTGACCTTTCACTGGGCACAGCGTGCCCCTATTAAATTTGCAATGTGCACCATCAGCACCCTTCTCTGATGGACACCTCTGCCAGGGCAGGTGAGCTGTGCATGAGCCCAGCACCCTGTGAACTGGGCATGGTCATGACTGAGGTGTGCATTCTTCATATGAGTTCCTTACCTTAATGAAAAACACCAAAGTAGCAGAGATGTCCATATAAATCACATCTGCAATTCACCTCTGCTCCAGAATGCCCTCTCTGACAGAATGGTCATCATAGCTCAGCATCTCAAAACCAAAAATGACTTTTCTAGGTGAAGAGGTTGGCAATTAGCAAATACTAACAAAAAACCAGACACCCGTGTCCAAACTGTGTATGTTGGAACTGGGTGGGGTTTTCTGGTCAGAATCCATTTTCAGAAAAGTAAATTATTTCCACAAAATTGGTAGGAAGGGTATACATTTTTTAGAAATCTTTTTTTGTTCTTAGATCAGCTCAGTATTTGTTTCCTTTTTTTGTGAGTGGCTCTGATGCCTCAATTGGTCATGGTCCTGTCTTCCACAAGGAATTGCTCCAGCTTCTGTGAACATCATTTATTGCGCAACTTAACTGGAATGGGATACTTGATTAAAAAAATTGCAGTTTGATTGTTCTGCAAAATTAAGATTAGTAAGTATGGAAGTATCACAATACTCTCATGGACTGGAAATTCTCAATACAGTTTTACATTGGTGGATTTGTCCAATAACACAGGATATAGTAGGGAAAAGGAACTAGGCTTTTTCTGAAAAACTTTGCCTATTTTCCCTGTGTCTTGACTTAACTGGATAGTAAAGAGAAAGAGTAAGAAAAATGTCTACTCATAGCCTTGATTATGGACAGATAACACCAATACAAAAATGACTGTTACTCAGAAAAATTGCAGACTGAATTTTCTCATTGAGTGAACTTTCCATTTAGGAAACAGTTTCCTTTGAAATGACAGCAGAAAGGCATTTCACAGGAGGTTTTCATCAGTGTTAGTGGTGAAAAGGCATGAAATGGAAAGGTGTTGCTCCTACCTTGAACCGTTTCATTCAGCCTTTTTCTGGAACTTTTCTTTTTTGAAGAAATCAAAGTCGTAAAGGGCAACCAGTGCAGTGCCAATCCTCCCCAGATCTTCCAGCCAGGAGTAATAACGAGAATCAGAGCAGAACCAGCAGGTTTAAAAACAAAAGGTGGGAATTTGGTTTGGGTTAAAACCAGCATAAAACCGTAATTCAAGCTGACTCTCCATATATATGTCATCTCTTCTTTCATCCTCTTTTTCCATTTTGGTCTTTACAATTTGATCTTGTAAGCAGATGTTGTGTTCAAATAAAGCTCCTCTTGAGCAGACCTGGTGGTTGTTTCTACTTCTTCATCACAGATGTTGCCTCTTCAAGGCTTTTAGACTGCTGAATGAGCAAGGGATGCTAGGAGTAAATTTAAAAAAAAATCATAGCTGTACTGAAAATACAATATCGAAATGCAAAATATGGCTAACTAGTGAATGAACAAAAATAAATGGCAGAGAAATGGGAGTATTACGTGCAGGTCACTCCTTACATTTGATTCAATTGTCTTTTGATATTAATTCAAGAAGGAAAAATATGGCAAATCTTATTTCTTTTCAGAGATGACAGGTGAATCTAAGTATTAATAGGGATATTCATCACTATCAGATTAATTCTAAAGATTAGCTTTAAGAGACAGGCATCCCAGTAGATTTGATAAGGACAGTTAGATTCCTCCATAAGATGTTCCCCATATTATATAGTTCTAGGGTCTCTGACAAATCCCTTGGAGAAACCTCACTGCATCACTGTAAAGGAAACGGAGGCATATTAGCCTACTTTAAAAATTCCCCCTCGTCTTCCTGCCTTCAGTGTCATACACAAACAGGAATTGATTTTTAAAAATTTTGTTAAAACATTTGCAATGGAACAAACAAGAGTTTTATTTCAAGCTCCCAGTAACATATGTTTCACTCTATCACCTTATCACAGAGTAGGTTGCTTTGGAAAAGACAGAGATTTATTCTGAAACATATTTCTTTCCTCTCTTATTATTCTGTTGATGATTTGAAATGTTTGTGCTATTGGTACTTACATACAGTAAATGATAAATGATATACTACAAGTCCATGAAGCTGAATTGGTTTTTTTTGTGTTTTTTTTTTTTTTTTAGTGAATTTAGTGAATTTACTGCCTTGAAAGGTAACAGATTGATAGTACTAGTGAATTAAATCCTCTCTTTATCCCCAGAACAAGTATAATATGGGCATTGCAAATATTTTCCAGACCTATAAATCAACCATGGCACCTCAACTACCATCCACAGGGACTTGTTTCTCCCTGCTTTTCTCTTTTGCTTTTTTCTATAACTTCTTCCCCGAAGGATTTTATATTATATATCAATTTCAAGAACAAGAGGGTGGTGGTACATCTCATGAGCTTCTTTTTTTCTCTATTAAAAAATAATTATTAACTTTTTCTATTAGAAAAGGTGTGTGGGGAACATCATGTGTCGGTGGTTAGTGGTACCTTGGATGGTGGAACAGGAGCTGCTGAAATACAAGTCATACACAGCATACTTCCATCCATGGGTGGGAAACTCTCCTTCACCTCTTACAGAAACTATATTTTCAGAATCTCAGCTTTTTTACTGGTAATATTGTCATAAACCTCTAAGTGGACACTGACTTTAGCCCATCTTGAAAGTAACTGAAACTAGAGAAATGCTGGAAATAGAGGGCTGGGTTCTCTCAGATGTATTTACTCCATTGCTCTCATAAATCAGTTAACCTGATTTATACACATCACCCCATGGGGAAAACAAGCTTCCAACAGAGCTGAGAAAGACCTCACAGGAGCTCAGGGCCGATTTATAGCCAGCCCAATAATTTATTTTCCACAAGGCTTCCTCATTTCAGCATTCTCAACCAGACATGTTGCAAATTCCAGGTTTTCATCTTTTGAGATGGGTAAAAATCAATTCATTACTGTTTTTTTTTTTTTTTTTTCTGAAGAAAATTATGTGGAGGAAAAAGCAGGTGTTAAATAAAAACAGCAGCACTCCAAACACATTATTTCAGCTCTTACAAATAACAATTGTCTCATAAATTCATCTATGGTGAAGAGATCTCATCTCATTCACCTACCTAGAAAAACCCAGCAATATAAAATTAGTAGAATAATATTTATTGTTATAGTCTAGCAATATTTTAGAAGGAATGAACAATCTAGAAAAGCTTTGATTTTGTTTTTTCTTTCACTAAGGCAAGCATTCATTCCAAATATCACATAAATTGGAATCATAACTCTGTTTTACAAGCCTGTTTAGCTTTCTGGGCTGTAGATAATGGACTGCTCTTAAATAATTGTGTATGTCTCACACTATACATAGTCCTCTCTCAGGCTATTTCTTGAACGCTTCCTTTCTTTTGACCCAACTTTTCTTGTTGTCATCCATTTCAACAAGTATGGGCATTTTTATGACCTCATTGTGGACTAGCTGTTCTTAGCTACTTTTTTTTAAAAGGGACATTTCACCTTGAGTACAACAGCCCTTGGCTTCTAATATTCATAAAATTCAGATCTCGCCTACAGTCGGTTATTCCCATTGGTCCTTTCCACAGTTGCTTTTTTTATCCTTTCAGTTTTACTGGCAACATGAGGTTTGCTATTAACCACCCAACAATTCCGCAATCACTGCTTCTGAAGGTTCGTGAAAACAATACAAATGCAGATGAGAAGGTATTTCATTTTCCAGTTTTATTTATCATCCTGGCTCAAACTGATGCAATGCAGCTACTCAAAATTTCTAGTCTATCACAGCAAATCTCATACAAGCCTTATGGTATCTATTTATATAAAACCAAGAAAAACACTTTTGCTTTATTGGGGACTTTAATCGCATTTACCTGTTTGGATTTCAGAGCACCAGTGTCACATGGTAGCTTTTACACAGCTGACTGCGTGTTAATTGAATACTCTAATTCAGCCTCTAATTCTACCTTGTAATGGTTGAAAGCCCATTAAAGCAGCTATTTCTGTAATAGCTGTGTAGAAAAGGTGATGTTTGTTGTTTCATCCTGACTGGTTCTTATCCTCATCCTCCATCTGAGCAGTCTGATGGGGCTGCCCAGGCCCTTTCTGTTGGAGATCAGTGCTAGAGCAACACAAAATGCTTTTTCAAAAGTGTGCTCATGATGTAAAGAAGACAGACTTGCTCTGTGTAGGTTATCCACAATAAAACACTCCTCTAACCATTTCCTGTTAGCACATATCATTAGCCTGATATTATTTATTAGCCTACAATAATAGCCTGCAGATCTCTTTTCAGCATTCAAAATACTTTCAGAATATTTGTCCCAAACCCTTTGCCTACCCAGCCAGGCAGACTGGATGATAAATAAGTTCTCAGAAGATTGCACAGGAGGAAGGAAAGCTCTTTTTCCCCAGCATGCACAGAGCTTTATAAAACTCCAGACCAACTCGAAGCAGCCTAGGTTAATCCTCTTCAGTGATAAAAAAAGAAGCAGGCGTTTGCACCTGCCAAATTTCCTTTTGAGGTCCATGCTGTGAACCTGTAATCACGGCAGGTAATGGCATCTCATTGAAGAGCTAACTCAATAAGTAGCATTAAGGGACATGGAGCTTATGATTCATTTCGTCACAGCATTTTGTTGTACAGTTAGTAGAACTGATTAAATATCAATGGCTAAATTATGACTAAATACCACTGGGTAAGTCATCGAGGTAGCTGATTTTATAACTCTGCCTAAATGTGCTTTGCTCTTTTGTAGGCTCTATAATGTATTACAGATTGTCCGGTTTTTTAATTATTCTAAAATATGTCAACTTACATCATTGCTTGGCCTAAAGTCAAATGTAACAAACCCTTTGTTAAATAATTGGTCTAAGACTAGAGAACAAAGTCATCCATCATCAAGTCACCAGTTTGTTTTGTTTCCAATAAATAGTTTCAATGCAATTTCCTTTGGTAATAAATCTTAAATCCATGATATTCAATAGCATTACACCACAGTGAATTTACTATATATATTTAAATGCAGGCTAAATACCTATATGAAAACCAAGAGCTTACAAAGCCCTTTTACAGCATTTTTGAGTGTATAATGGACATAAAATATTTAAGACATAAGCCAACTACTGTTCAGCCGAAGAAGAAACTTCTGTTATTCCCCGAGTGCTCATTATCAAGTTTGCTGAACTTCTCTCAGAAGCAGCTGGTGCTGGGCAGTGCTCAACAAGATGAACAGCAGTTTGGCTTGTTGCATTGCAAATCAGTCTCTCCAGTTCGGAGTGGGTCACAGGACAGAAATCGGTTGTTTTGTGGTGCAGGAGCTGTTGCATTAGCCATATTTTCAGCCTTTGGATAAAAAACACATTACTGCTCCTGAGCAAGGATCCTGGCCCTAGAGCCACGCACCAGGTGCTGGGAATGAACAAATGGGGAATGAGGCACATCAGTGGTGCAAACAAAACTCAACAGCCATTCCAGGATAGCAAGGTCCATTTTGCAGCATGTCTCGATAAATCTAAGAACCTAATTCGTATTATACCACCCCTCTCTGATTTTTTTTTATTTATTTAAATTGTTTGGAAGGTGAATTGATTAGTAAAGGGTTCAGTTTCACAAGCTCACAGAGACATGAGAGTACACGTAGTTCGACAAATCAAACAATAAATGGAAATATCTTTGGATATGTTCTGGCTTTCTCTAGGTTTTAAGATCTCAGTGAGCCCAAATGGTACCAAACAACAGACAAATTCTGTCTGTCTTCTGTTGCAATTATTGAGAATTTTCACAATTCTATAAGATTTTCAGACAAAATATGAAGACCATTTTGTCACAACTTTCCCTGAGACTGTCTTGCCCAAACTGGGTCCAGGTTTAGCTGGAAAAAATGTGGGATTTTGTCTTAAAATAGCAATATGGATCCATGTTCTGTCTCTGTAAATCCCACTAGCAGTGCTACCAGGATGTGCTAAAGCAGAGATACAATTCCAGACAAACACGACCGTGAGCTCCATGGATGGGTGTACAGGCAGCTTCAAGTCATTCATGAGATTCTCTGTAATTTTGTAAGGTGAAGACAAGATGTACGTGGTATCTGATACTTCAGCACAAGATCCATCAGCACATGAAGGGCAGCGAGTAAAAGCACTGGCCACTCAGAAAGACTTGTCAGGAATTTCTGGAATACCTGCAGCATTTCAGCAATGCTTACAAAGTGCAGATGTCATTTTGTGATAGATGGCAAATAATTAAAAATGGCTAAATATACTGCTTATAAATGGGCTTGTCGAAAACTTTGATCACAGACAGAAAGGAATTCTTTTTTAAACCTACTGTTACCGGTAGGGAAAAAGTTAATGAGAAACATGCAAATAATAAATTCTTCCTCTAGAGCCAGAAAAGATTTTCTGTTGCTGCTAAAGGACTCACAATATAGGTTGCATTGTCTTTTCTGAAGGAAGTACTGAACTACTTGATCTCCATACAAAAGGAAATAATTTATTGCACCAATAACTTGTGTTTGTATTCCCAGTAAAGAATATTTCCCTGGGTTAACTAAAGCAGCTTACCTAGATGATATACACAGGATGGCAGAGCTAAATTGACACTTCAAAATAAACAGCATACTTCAAATAAAAAAAAAAATAATGCTGAAGGAAAACATGCAAAAAAACTCTGGCACTTGGTATTTGCAAGAAAGCAACCGCAAAGCGCACAGAACTATTTAAGATGATACAATTGTAATATTGCATTAAAACGTGTCTCCTTCTTCCACACGATGTTCTTTGAAGCAGTATCGTCAGGAGAAGCAATACCCTTCCTTTACTTACACATACAGAGTATGCAGAGTCATCACAGCTTGAAGGTCATTCAGGTCAAAAATCCTTACGGGATCCCAGGTGTTCAGACATGGTCATTTCACAGCTGAACTGAAAATATCCTCTCCCTACATTATTTGATAAATATTTTGTTAATATTACTGTAATCTCTCGTTTGACATTATGATATTAAGTAATGTGATTGCTCTCAGTTGTCCTGTTGAAAATAATTCCCACATCGTTCTGCTGAACTTATGAATTTCACGCAAGCTTGTGGAGTGTGTTTTCTGCATAGTATTAAAAACTGTGCTGAGGGAGATACGTCTCAGGCATGATAGCGATACCTTGGCATAAACCAGTGGATAGCTTGGGGATAGGTAACAGGTTTAAAAAATGTGTAAAAAAAATTGTCTTCCAAGTTCTTTCTATATAAAATAGACAATCAGCTCCTGGTATGGCTTCACTCATGTGTGACAGACACCGATAATATTTAATCGTAATAAATGCACAGGATCTACTGTTACTTCTGGTAGTGACAGAGAACATGCACCATGGCTATCTGATGCTATTCATTTTCATTTATATATAAATATGAGTGAATAAATATATTAGAAGCAACGATTATTTGTTTTTTCTGGTAAAAATAAGTTTCAGAGGCTAGGGATTTACCACCATTTAGCTATAAAAATATATGTTAAAATTAAACAGAATCTAATCTAAAAGCCATCCAGAAAAAAATCTTAAAAATCCCCAATGAGTCTCTTCAGGTGTGGTTGCACCCAGCAGGGATGCTGCAGCCATACCTATGTGCGTACCGCTGCAGGACCTGGCCTAAGCTTGCGCTTATCCTCAGCCTTGCATCAACGACTGTTCCCCCAGTCTCCACACATCCCTTACCAAAACAGCCAAGTTCTTCATCCAGCCTCATGACCCACATCCAGCAGCGTTTCATTGCGTGTGGTCCTGTCCTGCCTCCAGGCAAATCTTTGCAGCTCAGGTAGCAGATTGCATCTCCTCTGGACCTCTCTTCCCTAAAGGAAGAGCATTTTAAATTTCGGTAGCACCTACCAGGAGCACAAAGAAATATAATGACTTCATCTTCTTTTTTTTTTTTTTTTTTTTTTTTTTTTTTTCTTTTCCTTTTACCCCATTGGGGCCTGAAATAGCTAGAGGCATTAGCAGCTTTTATAACTTTGTAAAAACTCAAAGGGCTGATGGAGTGTGTGTGTGTGTGGGGGGGGGGTCTTACATAGCTCCAGCAATTCCACCTCTGCAGAAGGAGGAAATCTCCCTGTCTTTCCTGTGAGGGCTGTTACTCGTCTTAATTTAAAGGACAGTAACAGATTGCCTCGCTGCATTAACGGATGCATGTCGTAGCCTTGTTTCTGACTCCTGGGAAAGCTATTCTCTACTGATCCAATTGTCAGCAAGTCTCTGGTCATTCGGGCAGGGTGGGAGGGGGGCAAAACCGCTCGATGTGATACCAGCCACATCACCCTTGTTTGTGCCTTAGGCTACAGAAAATGATGTGCCTTCGCCACGTTATCTGAGCTGATAGGTTTGTGGCTCTGCAGCTCGGTGCTGCAGTATTACCTACCACCTATGCATCACATATACCCCACATCGCTACTGGAAATTATTTGTATCAGAAATAAGTGCGGAAGGAGGTGACAGTAAGTCTAATACACCCCAAAGCAAAACATCCTGCAGCGTTTATACTTCCTGCAGGAATGATTTCTGGGTCTTTGTCACATGCTGTCCCCCACATCTGCCCGTAGCATGTATCTCAACCTGTCAGTGGACATTGCTATTTCCAGGTTTCTGCTTTGCAGGCTTGATGTGTGCAACTGGATGTGACCTGGGAGCAGATCTGTAAAAGCAAATAATATCAATCCCAATGGGAATCAAATTAATATCTCTTTTACAAGGCACAGCTGCTGTTCTGGTGCTGCTCCCTGCACAGAAATGCTATGAAAAATGCTCCCCATTTCCCTACTCATGTACATCCATGCAAGGCAGGCATTTTTTATTATTTAGCTATGTCTTTCACAGAAAGCAGCCTGGAAAATACATCAGTCAACATTAATAATAAAAATAATGAAGAATGACATGATGAGGGCTTACCAAGCATGTCCTGGTATGTACCAAAGAAGCAGTGGCTGGGTGTTGCACACATTTTCGTCTCCATACGGACATCTCTGATGGCTGTATTAACTGGCTGCCCAGTAGATGGTGGTGTTATTTCAACTACTTTGCTCTGTGCTCCCTGGGAAGCAGCCGGGCTGCACAGAACAATGATGGGAAAAGTTGCTTTAGGATTTCACAGCTCCTAGAATTGCGTTTACAGGTTATTTCCTGCGGCATCCTGATATTCCTTCTTGGGATAAATAAATGATACTGATATATGTATAAATTTAAATATTCTTACACTTGTCTCGATGAAAATGCTGGTGACAGGAAGAAGGGCCCCTTCTCACAAGCAGGAAGAAATATTTCTTTGAAGGATCTATTTTCCAGAAGTTTCAGCCTGCTGCAAGCTGCGCTCCAGCCCTGGTCTGGCCGTGTAATTACCTCCTTCTGGGATTTCCAGTCTTCTCCGCAGCTTATGTGGGATAACCTAATTACTCATGCTCTTTGCCGGCAATACCTTGTTCCTTTCTTTTTGAGTTCTTGTAAGATTTCTTTTCTTCTTTGTTCCTGTCCCCTCCTGAGCAGGTACTTCATTAGATTTGCTGGCTCTCTTGCACCTATTTTTTGCAGTCTAGATTGTCTCCTTTTCCTTCTCAAGGTACTGGCCACATCTAGAAATGCAGCAGCGGAGCTCCTGGCTGCGTGGCTGTCATGCAGTAAGATCCCCAGCACAGACTTCATGGTGGTTCCCCCTTTGGGATGGAGGTAGAAGGGGATAAGAGCATTTTTAGAGTGGAGTGTCTCTCTATAAGCAATAAATAGGGATATATACTTAATCTTTTTCTTAATTTAGCAAATACTGTAGCCATTGCAGCGTGACGTGGTCAGTCAGCAGCTGGAAATGGTCATTCAAAGGCAGCTTGAGAGATTTGGTTGCTCAGTTGATGATAGTCAATCAATTACGGTCTGACACAATGTCTAGAGACTAGATTTTGTCTGGGGCATGGCATGCTTCAGTTCATACTTTTTGAGTTGCTCCATGCATTTAGTTAGCTGGCATGTATCTTCATCAGTACTTTGCACGAACTCAAAGTCTGAAGCATGATGCAAGCAATTTTTCTGACGCCAGCAAGAGTGGAAATCTGTAATACTTGTTTAGGTCTCAGTGTTTCCATATTATAATGTTCAGAAAGCAATAAGGGATTATCAATATTATACAATATCTTGAAAATTTAGGACCAAACCTGTTTCTGGGATACAGCTCCCAGGAATCTCCGAGTTTTGGGGCACCTACAGTACAGATAGAGCTGAAATCTGTGGGCAGGACTCAAACTTTGGGTTTCCAGTGTGTTTCCTCAACCACCACGGCCTGTGCACGAGCAAAGGGCAGTTGCTAACGCAGCGCCGTAGCCGGGGTTGCAGTTATCCTGGGCAGAAAGCCATTCACATTCACTTAGCCGTGCAGAGTAAGGTATAAAAATGTAAAACACATGAGAATGAGACTGCTTGAGAAGTGCAGAATATATATTTTTTGTAATATAAGGCAATTTATATGTAAAACATCTGTAATTACAAAAGTGCCTTAAATACAATATTCAGATTTCAGCAATAAAAATCCTGTGTCTGACAATGATAAATCAGCACATTAAAACCATGTCACTCGGAGAGCAGATGCTCTTTGCTGGGGAAACGAGGTTTGTACTGTGGAGTTAAAACAGTGGTGACACAAACAGGAACAGTCACACACAGCTGCTCTGTGTCCCCAGCAGCGCCAGGGCGGGTGCTGAGGAGGTGCAGAAATGCTTCACGCTGCAGCGTGGTGTTATGGACACCACGACATCTTCACCAGGACTGCCAGCACTGGGTGTTTACAGGGTCACCCCCACACTGCCCCTAAAATGATGGGAGCTACTTGCTGGTCAAGTGGGAAATTCTATTAAATTGGCTCTAATAGGAATACGCTAGCTATTTCTTTCTTCTTTGTGTTCCAAGACACAAATAACTTCAATTTGTCGAAAATAATTCATGGACTAAACAAGTCTTACCTGATTACCTTGGTGTGCCCCAGTGTGAAAATAGCCTTTGGAGCATACGTGTCCCTGATTTTTTGGATGAGCTTCTGCTGCACTTGATTTCTACATGGATGAGCAGCAAGCAGCTTTTCCTGTAACCCAAGGAAAAAGAAATTAAGATCTCTCAAAGTAGAAAGCATAAGTAGTTCCATTGTTTAGAGAAAAAGCACGCCAAAAATTCACTAAACAGAGTGGAATTAGTGCACACCGTACAGCCACAGGCTCAGCCTGAAAAGACCTTCAGACAACCATATAGGAATTCAGCAGTTTCTCTCATACAATGTAAAGAACGGGGTCACAAGCTCACTTTCACGGGAATTAGACCTTTAAATATCTTGTCTGTGCTTGATTAGAGCAGTGGGCTGAAGTGCAAGAGATTTTCTAGTATTTTCTTTGCTTTATTTTTTTAGTTAAATCTGTTTCTAATGCAGTAAGATGGAAGGTTTAGGTGCTGGAAACCAACTATGCCATCAAGTAGTCTCAGTAACAGATGACTTAAACATGTAATACAGTGTGCAATTTAACAGGATTATCAGAAAGTAACAGTTAAGGTTTTGTTCTACTAAATGTTCACCCATCCTTTGTCAAGTATTTCTAATTACCAGGATTTTAATGGTAATGTCTAACAGCCCCAGAACTCCAGGGTCTTTTAATATCTGCCACAACAGAGTTTTCAATTATCATAATTCTGTCCTTAATTTCCATCATCATAATTATCCTTCATTACAGCAACATTCTTAAATCTGACTCATCAAAGTAAAATTTTTCCTTGTTTCACTTGACTTACAGCTCAAACTGGGATTTAACCTCCCAAACACTCATTTCACCCTGTAGTTTCAATGAATGAAAAAAAAAAAAATCACTTTTCTGGTTTCCCACATCCAACGGTTGCTGTATCAGTGTAAGGGCACACGGTACTTTTTTTCAAAAGTGAGTCAAAGGTTGAGCATTTACACAATTCTTGTAATAATAGTAACAGTACAAGATAGAAATCTCTAGTATTTGCAACAGTCCGTCACGTCACTGTATGGTTGACCTTCAGAAAACCTAGCATGTTACAAAAAAAGGGTTTGTAGTAGATAACAGCCATCTCTCTGACAGTTCACCTGTCTTAGAAAGAGCAATCCGTTTGATATGCTATTCATTACGTTAAAAAATACTGGGATACCAGTAGGTACAGATCTTAATTTATTTAAATTGCTTATATGCAATTCACTTTCAGAGTGCCTCAACATTTGCACTTGAAAAATGTGATCAGCCTACAAAAAATTTAGATGTTCTCAACGTCAGATCTTCTAGCCTCCACTGGCTCTGACCAAGCAACCTCAGTTTGATGGCAAAACCAGGACAGAGTCTGCCTTCCTCAGAAAATGGCTTTCAAACCCACTGCAACCAGCAGTGTGCCGCTGCATCAAGTCATTTCTGACCTCACCCTGCACTTATTGAAGTCAATGAGGATTTTATTGCTGATTTAGTGGGAACAGAGTCCAGCCCTCCATCTCTTTGTCAGTGTGCTTTCAAAGTCCCTTGTGCAGTATTTCATCCAAGTCAAGAACTCAATTTGACAAATTCAAACCAGGAAGACTACAAAACAAATATAGCTGTAAGAAGCAGGGCATGATAAAGGGTTAGGTACCTTATATTACTTCAAGTACTTCTATGGTAGTTCCTCTCTTAAATCTGTGTAGCAGCCTCAGCCTAGAAGATTTCTAAAGTAAAACTAGAATATAAGAAATACTGCATCGTAAGGCTTTAAGAGAGAAAAATAACTGGCAATCTCACCGTCATCTTCTGTCATTGCCCTGTGGGAGGCTGTGTGGCGTAAGGACATCGGGTGGTGTAAAGGATAAAGGAAGCCCTGGTATCCAGGTGAGTCATGGAATGGTTGGGTAATTTAGGACCAGTCACTTGAACTTGTTTTGCTTCACTCAAGCCAGCTGGAAAATTAGAGGTAACATAGAGCCAGAGTGACAACTGGACATTACTCCTTTTCTAGAAAGGTAAATTGCAAAAATATGATTTTGTAACACCAGGTTTATTCAGTGCTGTAATGCATGTGATGCATGCAAAACAACAATTCTATATATACATGGAGTGCAATAAAAATTTATGAGATTTATAAATGCATGCCTTCAGTTTTTGGCTATGTGTTATGCACTAAAGAGCTCTTGCAACCACCTAAAATCTACAGATAATAAAAGTGCATACTCAACAGCTAATTAATCTAAGACTGTATCTTTACATTTTTATTAATTTTAATGTAGCTGGTTAGTGGGAAAAAGACATGATTTATAGAAAGGCTGCAGTTAGCTCATTGCAAGAGGCTTAAACTGTCTGCTGTAACACTGAAGTCCTGCACACAACAGTAAAGGAGGAACCCTGTATTTTTTTCTCTTGTCTGTATGCTTGCTCTCATTGTTCCTATGTTGACTGCACAGTCTCAATGGGAGGGAATAAAATGGAGCAGGTTGGAGTAGATGACTGTCAGATGTCCCTTCAGCTGGTGTTTCTAGACTCCCCTGGTCCTGCCTGCTCAGTGGTGCAAAATCAGCTTAAGCATCATGGCACCATCTTTGAGCATGGGCAACAATTGGATCTAAAATTTACCTACTTAAGAGGCTGTCTTGGAGACTTGCTGATCTTCAAGAGTTCACTTCAATTTGAATTCACCCATTAACTCTTCCAGGTGTGTAAGACTTCTGGGTCTTACTCATAGCTCCTCTCTAACTGCCTTTGATCCCAAGTCTGCAACTGATGTAACCAGGAGATGGTGGAACATGTCTATAAAAGGAATTCTGGATTCTGTGACATGTATTTTCAAACTAAGATAATAGTTGACTTTTAATAAGCTTTTCTATTGCAGATTACTGTTCCTGAGATGCTGCTGATGCAAGAGTAGCAGCTTGAGAGCGGTTTTATCTTTCCTTTTCAACAAAACTCCTTCAGTTGCCACAAATGCAGCAGTAGGACAATATTAGCACTGATATCTACCTTTATCAGATCAATATGGTTTGATTTAAAGTCTATTTGTAGCTACTCCATTCATAACTGTACAAATATTTGTTTTTAAAAATCAAGTACAGCAAAGTAATATGTCAAAGTGCCTAGCAATAACTGAAATAATGTATGAAGATACGAATCATACCATGTGCATGTGTGTGACAGCAAAGAAATAAGAAATTAAAAGGCACGGCTTAAATACTACTACTATCAGTGTCCTTATATTATACCGCAATCTAAAGCAAAATGAGTATCTTCATATTCTGATGACATTTTGAGAACCAGCTGCCATACAAGCTGGTAAGCCTTATATTACTACTGTTAAGAGTTGTCAAGATTAAAGTAAATTTAGGCACGTGAAATGGTAAGCAAATGCATGTACTTGAATTTACATGCTTGTTTTCATGCGGTTGCAGTGTAACTGGTCCTTATGTCCATAAAGTTCAGCAAGATCATGACTTGACTGTTGCCCATTTAAAATCTTCAGAAACTATTAGCTACCTTAGATAATGAGATGAGGAAATGTCATTTGCATCTAGCTGGCCTTTGGATCAGCTTTGCACTGGAACTCTTGCAATGTAGAGAAATGTTTAATTAAAAATAATCTTATTAATTCTTTAAAAAAATATTTACTGAAAATACTTTTACTCACACAATGTTGCCTATTACTCTTCAACTTGGATTGCTAGTGATAATATTAAAATCCAGTGATGATCACGGGAAGCAGCAGAAAGTAGAGTCCCAAGGTAAAGTAAATTTATAAAAAAGTTCTATCTGTCCTGGATGCATTACCAGCCCTTGCTAGGCATTGCAGCATGCTGCTCTGGTTATGGACCATCTGCCATTCAGCACATTCTACTCGACATCTTCTGTATGATGGAAGCAAAAAAATGTCATTCTTTCTTAGCCTCCACTGGGGCACAATCAGCAACTCATAAAAGCCTACTGCCCTGTAAGGGGAAAGAATATGAACTAGCACTTGGAGTCAGCTGTGTTGGAAAACGGTTACAGTTCAGAGGTCCTTCACAGATGGAATTTCTATTTCAGCTGGTAGGACTGAATCAGTTCGTTTCATCCAAGCAGTAATTCAAGCCCTCAGAAGAACCAGGCAGGCAAATTCTACCAAAGAACTGAAATTTGGCTGTGTGTGGAGAGTTGACTCTGGGCTTGAGTTACCTTTATGAATACAAGTGCATATTTCAAACTCTGTAAGCCCATATGGTAGAGGTTGGCAGTTAGGCATCCCCTGACAAGGTTATTTGTCTTCAAAGTCAAAAAACATAGTACAATTAACCTTTGTCTAGGAAAAGAACAAATATATTGAAGTTCCTTATTGAAAATTTTTTACTTTGTTTATCATTCATAAAAGTCTAATCATGCCATCATTTAATCTAACAAAATAATATTGAAAGACCCATGGCAGGTAGGTTAAGTGTAACAGCAAAAGCTCAACAAGAGGTTTTCTCTGTAGTTTGATTACAACATAGAGGCATAAAAACACTAAAACATTTTGACTTTGCTTTGTCTAGTCTCCTGTATTCCTGACTATGAGACTTTGAAATAATTTAGCAACAAAATAGATCTTGCTGTTAAGATTTTCTCTTTGCTACGCATTGGTATTTGCCAGACATTTCAGTCTTCTCTTATTAACAAGAACTGAAGAAATGCAAAGCTTAACCAAGCTCTTTTACACAGGGCCTTTTTATTAAATACCATAAAAAACAAAGGTTTTTTTAAAGTCATGGTAAAACTAGGATTTGATTATGAGCATGACTGATAAAATTTACCTAGTTGTATTTGCAACCTTTGAGCTAATGTTTCATCTAATACATCATATATTTGTGTCCTTTATCTCATATTTCTATCATGGATAAAGAGTAACTACCCTATAATGTTAGCAATCAAATTTGTTATTCATAGGCATGTTTTCAAATGAAGCTGTAATAAACACACCATTTTCAACAGTGCTTTCTTTAACTGTATCTTAGATATATTTTTGCAAATTCAATTATATATCAAGAAAATAATGATAAAGGCAAATATGTCAGCAGTAACAGGCTAGCCAGTCATGCCCTTGACTGACTGAAGGAAAGGTTTTCTGCTTTGGTAAATATTAAAAGTAGAATTTTAAAAACATTAATTAATGCACACAGCCCCTGTTGAATCTCAGAAAGACATGACTTTCAAGGTCACTTAGCCATTTTTAATTATTTCATCCTTGGTCTTTAACAGGAAACTCGCATCACCATGGTATTGAAGGAAAAAATGATGTGACATAGATTAGAAACTACCAATGACTGAAAAATCTAAATCCATTTTAGTTAACTATTTAAAACCTCTCATTAGAGTGTCTTCAGCAGAGTCTTGCCTGGCATTTGGACAGGGGAATCCAAATATTCCTTGGATGCCTTTCCCTGCTTGTACAGGAAGAAAAAAGTGTAGAGTTCCCTCTGATAGAGAATGCAAAACAGCTAATCTTCCTCTGACTCCAAAATACTTTTGCCTGGCCACAAAGTGAACTGTCATCAGGAAAAAATATCATAAATAAAATATGATTTAACTATACAAAGCAAATAGCATGTATATTACTTCAGTAGCAACAGCAGAGTGAATAACTGCGTGTAGAAGAGAAGTGCTGCTGTTATGATCAGCATCAGACTAAAAATGACGTCCCAGAATGGATTCCTTTTCGGCTCGTTATTGGATGTAAAAAGCACTACCTGTCCTTCTCCAGGGAACAGTAGATTGTTTGTTTGTTTTTAAGGGAAAAAGCCAAAAGGCAATAAAGAGGAATCATACCACCTTCCAGCAGTGCAAACAGCGAAAGCTGGACACGTACATCACATAATGCTTTGTAAGCTGACAGCCGATACCGATAAATACCATCAGACCATACCTCTGTCCTCACAATGCTCATCTTAATCTTTCCTAAAAAAAGAGAGTCTAGTTATGAGAACACAGAGATTCCTGTCCTGACACAGTGGGGAGTTGGTGATGTGGGAAAACACTGAGCTAAAAGTAGAATTTCATAAAGGAAAAATATTTTCCTATAATTAGCAGAAGAAGACAAATGAGTTATGTGAGGAGCAGGAGGCTTTTTGTGATGGGAGGTATTGACATTTCAATTCATCTTTATGATGGAGGCTTAAAACAGTCTGATGTGAAAACATCTGTTGAAATTAACTGCCCCGTATCTTGCCTTATAAGCCAGACCAAAGGTCTGTTTCTGCCTCTGCCACAAACAACACCGTGACGTAGGGTGAGCCGCTCACCTCTCCCGTGTCTGTTTCCAGCTCTGAAAAATGGGTTAATAACACCTATCATCTGCCAGGGAAGTTGTGAGCTTGCATTTTTCAGTCAGATTGGGGACGGTAAGAAAGCACAGTGAGGTAATTGACTGATACTTGTAAAGTGCTTTGAATGCAAATATCACGTAGCCGTACTCTGTCCAGGCTTTCTTATCTTTAATTTCCCATTTACAAACCAGTGCACACATGGCAAATTTCTTAGTTACAAATGACATTTTTTAAGGATGCTTACGAGCAGTAGCACACCACAAGGTCTGAACAGGGTGGATTTGTTTTGCTTCTTTCAGATTAACTATTTACAGCTTTTTCCATTGACGTTTCAAAAGCGCAAGAGAAGAAATATAAATACCTATTTGGCTTTAAAAACATTTGGGAGACTACAGTGTGACTGTCTTCTCCCCAAGTTAAGCAGTCCGGTCATTTTTGGTGACTTTCCTTCTTCCCGTTGCTGTCTTAATCTTGTGCTTTTATCAGTTTTAGTTTTTCACCTTGTCTTCGATTTCTTCCCCTCTGAGTGCACACAGTTACCGTCTCTCACTTACCCGCTCCCTCTCGAGGTATGAAATGCTCTGCGGCCATCCAGTGCAAAGGCGCTTATATCGGTCAAGGTCAAAGTCTTGCAGATCCTGTGATTTGCTGTATGTTTTGTAATTCCTCTTGTGTCCTTGACAATGCTAACGTTGCTGCTGCACTGGGAGGCCATGAGCTGTGGGTGTCAACACTTCTGACAGCAGCAGAAGTGCTCCAGAAGCCCCGGAAAGAGGACAAAAGGTGGGACCTGGCAAATCAACGGCACTAACGGCAGCTCCTACCCCACAGAAATGCTCCCAGGGAACATCTGTTCTTCCTCATGGATTTGCAGAGGTGGAAACTTCCTTCTGCCTTTTCCCAACAGATTGAGCTGTCACCAATGTCCCAATTCACAGGTCAAGCTATGGATTTTGCACACCCAAATAACCTGTCATATCTGGCCTTTGCAAAGTTGAACCAACCATGTGTAAATGCACTGAGGATGTGGTGGGAACCCCATTAGTAGGAACATAAAGCCAGCTCTGGAGTGAATGGCCCTGAAGTTCACGACAACTTTCATTTTAATTTGTCTTCTAGTCAGCTGAACAGCCTTCAGCATGACCTGGCTGGTGCTTTTGCATGCCGGCACCCATGGTTGTTATTAAAACAAATATAGGAATTCTTGTCCTCATTAGTCTAATATTGATTCACATGCTGCTTCCCCTGGATAAACATCTTATGTCATGACTACATTTACACAACAGGACAGAGTTCATTTCCATTCTACAGGCTGTCATATTTTCTGAAGGATCTAACACTCTCTTTGGATTGTCAAGCTCCAGAAATCTGAAGTTCTAGCAATAGGCGCACAAGTTTGATTTCAAATTGTAATGTTGCTTTTGCTAAATGGAAGTCCTTTTGAGACAATTGTGTTCGTGCTCCAATAATCTCTGCAGTTGTTTGTTTCCATCAAACAACTTTCTCTGTGCTGGAGTGATTGAAGTTTCTTCCAGTTCAGGAGCACTGCTATAGATAGAGACTGGTTAAAACTAGTTCTGACATGCATGAAATTCTCACTCTTTTTTTTCTGCATGTCACTAATCACCTTATTTGGTCTTTAAAATGTAGGGTCATTGTGCAATGTTGTTCCAGAAGGCTTCAAAGTCATTGATCAAGAAATATGAATCCATCACAGTGTGTAATTGGGTGTGAACTGTCATCCTCCCACAACAGGCACTTTGGCAACATCAGAAAGGATGCACTTGTAAATAGTCATCATGGCAGGCTCTTGTCTTCTGAGTAATACAGCTTTTACTAGCTGAGGATGTGGAAGACAATTTGAGAGAGCTGCTCAAAGAAGTTAGGAGCAATGTTGGAGCACATTGCACAGGCTGTCACAATACTGCAAGTCTTCTCCATTATTAAAATAGATGAAACACTGTCCTCTCTGCTCTATAGATTTTAGTTCATGGTTTGATCTTCTTAAGTACACACTAGAAGTTCAGGTGCTTGCCTCACACTTAACTCCCTCTTACGTGCTCTGTTCTGCTGTGCGGTCTGCAGTGAATGAAGGCAGCCGACGTGTAAACTGAAGTTATTCCCTCTCTTTATTCCCTCTCTTTACCCCTCTTTGCCTGTGAGATGTGCAGAGGAGGGATTGTATTTCTGAAGTGATCAGAAAGCATCACACTCGTACATAGTGCTACCAAATATTAAACAGAGTAAAAGGGGAACAGAGATTATTTTCAAAACCAGCTTGGTATCCTTTATTGGCTTCCATCAGTCAATAGGATGTGCGTGAAGAAATCATGCATACAGATGACTTCAGAAACGGCAACATACATTGGCCTTCTAAACTGAGAATGCTTATAAATATTTGAAGTTACACTCAGCTGGCCTGTGGCTTTTTAAATGTATCTTGAATTCTTTTGTAATGTGAATCTGGCCAAATAAGGGTAGAAAACAGTCCCTTCTCTGTTTTTCTCCTTAGCTTTTGGACAAAATATTACCAAAAAAAGTTATGGCAGGCTTTATATAATAGAGGTTTACAATGGATTTGCTGACAGGCTCTTAGTTAGTGCAGCACTAGCTAACAGAGCTATAATAAAGAGCTTTAGCTGGGATTAAAGCTTCTGGAATTACTCATTAATTGGATTAATGAACTGTAATTCATCATGCATGTCAATCCTGTTTTAGTCTAACTCCTTCTTCTGCCCTCCTTGTAGCATTCATCCAAGGAAAAACCTCCATTCTGGGAAAGTTCAAGAACAATGTTAAGGCTTCCATGATTTCACGTTAATTTTAAATCCCCAATGTGATCAAAATTCCCTTTATTTCTTCCCTGAACAACTCTGTAACTTTTCCTTGTATAATATTTAGAGTACTTTAAAAAACTCCTCATTTCAGAGCTCGGGTCTGAATATTTTTCTTAGATTCTGAGGTTGTAGAAGTATCTTCACTGTGCTTCTTAATTTTAGAAAATTAAGATACTGGAAGTGCTCCACTTAGGTTTTTTGTTGTTGTTGTTGAAATGCCGTACATTTTATCAGAATATTTACTAAAGTAAAGTAAAAAGAGATGCAGCTTACAACTTCCAGCAGTCTGTTGTTAAAAATCTTCTTTGAAAAACATGGTCTAGTTTTTATTTTCTCCCATTTTTTCCTATGTGCTGATAAACGATCTAAAATATTAAAATAGTTTTTTAGCTTTTTGCTTCAGATAAGCCATTTCATTTGCATCTTCAAAGGACACTTCTTCTCTGAATATACAGAATATACATCACTTGAGCGATGGCACTCTGAAACAATAACATTAGCCCTGCTCAGCTGTCAGAAGCTGAAAAACAGATTCTGCAGATATCACTCCTCTGAAGTTGTTAATAAATTGCCTCGGAGTCTGCTTACAGAAGAATATGTGCATGGCAGGAAGTCAAAATTTAAAATGAGAATGTTTCTGAAGTTTAGAAGTTACCTAATCACACATCTTCCCATTTGCTCTGTGTGTGTCGAAGCCCCTTGGCCTGAAACTCGGAAGGGTAAGGAGATCTTTGCTTTCATATCTTGGTGGAGAGAAAGAGCTGTTTCATCTGCATATCCCAGTGATTCCCAGCTTTCGGCAGAGAGAAGTTCCTGAGGGAAAGGAGCTATCTGCTCCCATTTGTTTGGAGAGTGGAAGTCAAACATGGTCACAGAGGCAGTTTGATGCACATATACTTTCTATACAGAGCATTTGCAGCAAAACGGCAGGACTCGACCTGCCTAAAAGAAGTGCAGAATAGACCAAGGAGTGGAGCAAAAAGAGCTTTTGCTATTTTATCACGGAGATTTTCCTCTGCTCTTGGCCCTTCAGCGTTGGTGGGAGGGTGCTTTGACGAGAATCGGTGAAAGGCTGCATCTCGCTAGGATTCATTGTGCAGCCCTTCTGCAGGGAGGGATGGCAGAGATGAACCAATGCAGGTGAGATCTCACCGCAGCCCTTCTGCAGGGAGGAATGGCGGAGATGAACCAATGCAGGTGAGATCTCACCAACTCAACTGCTGGATGTGACTCACATCGTTAGAGCTGGGTTAAGGTTCCTCGAGAGAGAGCCAGGCTCACCAAATGAACTGGAAGATCAGGTTGCACCCAGACTCTGCAACAAAGCAAGGGATGTAGCTTAGCCAAGGAAGGAGAGGAGGGAAGTGATATCCAAAGTGACATTTTTTCCACGTGCTCTTCTCTTGGCCTGGAGGAATTGAGTTAATGAAATACTGACAATGTTTCTCTGAGTGAATGCATTACTTAACATTACGAGAAATAACTTTTATAAGGAAAGGTATTATCCCTTATTAAATCAACTAATATAATTAGAAAACAGATAGACTTTCAAGCCTGAGTCTCTTAGTCTGACAAGAAGAACAAAATTCAGCCTAATGTAGGTCAGACCCAACTGTTCATAATTTAATCTAATTGTATTAATCACTTTGTGGCAGAGGAGGGAGCCAGCACCTCGGCACAGCAAGGGCTGTCAGCGGGGGACAGGGACATCACCTTAGTTTGGGTGGAATAAGAAGCCACTCAGTGTTGTAGAGTGAGTGAGAGGAAAATTGAAAGGTACTGTGAAACCAGAGCTTTTAACACATTTGTATTAACCACTTAAATTCTAAGCTCTTAGTTCCCAGCTTGTCTTTTGAAGGAATTTTCCAGAGTCTCCTGTGAGGATCAGCCCTGAGAGATTAAAGATGGAGCACCTGCTTAGGAAGAGTTCTTCCACTTGAGAAGTAGGAATTGTGATTCATATGGCATTGATGTCTTCCTAATAAGACTATTCACTCTTTTTTACCCCTAAAAGTTTGCTTTGTTTTGTACGCAGACCCAGGGTGGGATTTATATCCCTGAAATTCAGCTGCCTTGTACGAGATAGCCACCACCCAATCAGTAAAGGCAAATCCACTCCTCCAGGGAAGAATTCACATCACTTACCTTCAGAAGGAGATGATATTGGAATAACATTTGACAGAAAACATTGGTGATCTAACAGCTAGCACGTCATCTACAGAATCCTACAAAGAGACAATGACTCAGAGAAGCCCCAGCTGGGGATGGAAACCAGCGAGGTTATCCAGCCTAAACCGCTGCTGGTGTTCCAGATCAGATGTATTTTAAGATAGGTTGGATCAGCCTCTACAGGTGGTGAAACAGAGGGCACCGAGGTAAAGAGCTTAAACTACCTACCTTACCTCTGTAGCCATCCCAAGTTTAGTGCAAGTATTTCACTGTTTGTAAGTAGGACTTAGCAAAATACTCTTAATTCTGGGAATTCACAGAAACTGCTCAAGCCAGAAGTAGTCTTCCTTCAAAGAGAGCAGCTTGTTATTTGAATCTGACCCTTGCTGCTAACAGTAGGATTTGAAAGATTAAATCTAAAGTAAGCAAGTAGGTATGGGTATTTGCAATAAAAAATACTGACTTTTTTTTTTTATTAGAAAGAAAAAAGTGAATTGGGCTGAGTGTCCAGTTGATCCTTCCACTTTCAGGAAACATGATGGAAACTTACCACTGCTCTGAGGCTTCTTGACATGGGTAAGAGGCAGAAATGAGTACAGTGAACCAATAGGATCTCTTAAATACAAGAGACTGCTCTTTTAATATCAACTAGAGATATTTTACCTTGTTTTCTTCATTGCAGACATAAGCAGGGATGGTGACAAATAGAGGTTCCCATGCCACGGACAATCAAGGCAAAGCAGAGAGCCTCAGGGCCCCTGGGAAAATCCGCCTCGTGCAATGCAGGTTGCACAGCCTCGGTCTTGCGGTGAAACACAAGAATGACTGCACCAAGGATAACCTACTTCTGTCAGAGGTTTAGCAGCAAAAAAACTCAGCCTGTTCAGTTTAGGTTGCACAGACTGCCTAAATGTGCAAATAGCAACTAGCGTGTTTTTATAGCTGTAACTATAATCTTGATTTCCCTGTTTGCGAAGCAGAACGCTACACTGAACAGACGTGTGGTTTGCTCTGATTTGTCTGGTGGGCAGGGTATTAGACATACAGATTTATGCCATCAGTTATGCCAACATCTTCACGTCAAGAGCCAACATTGATTTCATGCTAAGGTGAAGCATTGTGTGGGCTGCAGTCAGGATGTATATGTCTGAGCTGCTGAAGGCCCACAGAGATTAAAAGCTGTCTACAGCTACTGATAACACTATCAGACATCCTCATTTACGAGCTGCCTTTTGGAGTCTGCAGACTCTAGGGTCTGTCTCTGATACCATCCATGCCAGCAGCGACTTGGTGGGTGTCCATGAAGCAGCTGACTCAAAGCTTCGGTTACCCAAGGCAAAGCTGCCTGCTATGATCTCCAAATCTGAGCACTTTGCATGAAGTTAAACACACTCAGTTCAGGTGGTGGAATATGGCAGTGAGCAAGCACCGCACACAAACCTCGCTGCATACGTTAATATGCCAGAAGAGTGTAATGCTGAATTGAAACTGTATTTTTGGCTGTAATCTCCTTAGGTGTCAAGCAGGGTTGCACACCTCACAGCTTGACCCACGATGCTGGCACATCTCCATCCCACTTGTGAGTGTCCTCTCTTCTGAAACCCTCATACAGCCTAAGTACAAGTCTTGGTAGATTGGAGATAAACCTTATTTTCTGTAGCTTGTCTTTTTATTCAAAGCAGACTTTGGGGGCTTTTTTATACCATAATATACTAGCGATATTCTCTGTAACTGTTGCAATTAATCAGAGTGGTTTTGCTCTTCAAACCAGGTCAGCACTGATCTCATTCTGTTCCTGGGTCACCTCTACACTGAGTTTTGTTCTGTGCCTCACAGAGCCCTGATTCCCCATCCTAGGCATTACTCCAAGCAAACAATAACAATTAAGTTGTATTTTAGGACGTAGATTGAGGACTAAGATAGTTTTTCTGAAAATTCCCACATCTTCCACCATCGTGGAGATTTTCTTCAACATAGCTGACGCCAGTTGAGAATGAACATTTTTAGATGTCTGCCATAAAACCCATCAAACTCTTCTGTTGAGTGTAAAAGTCAATGCCTGAACCCCAGGGAACAGTGCTCAAATTATCATTTAAAATATCAGCACTGGCTAAAATAAAGACTGAATTTTCAACTACTCCGAGAAGCACACTTAAAAAGGCATTTTTCTAGAGTTTTGAGAATTCTGTGTTATATGAGGGAGAAAACATCATTATATGTATGTATATAAAAATTAATTTACAGAAGTACATATTATATTGCATTATTATTTTATTAATACTTAATGACTGGATCACCCTACCAGGAAGATGACAGTTTCTGCATGACTGCAAAAAAATATGTGAGCCTAGCAAACAAAATCTGATTTTCTAATACAGCACAAGATAAATTATTGTACGTAGTTTTACAAAAGGGTGAATGCCACAATATTAAAGAAAAAGTTTATTACAGATAATTGCTTGCTCTGTTTATGCTGTTTCTGTAGAACTTGGATAAGCAATTTAAGTTAGAGAGATTTATAACTGTTTTCATGAAGATGTATGAAACTAAAAATATTGCAAGCCTTTCTAATCCACCTATAAATCATTTTATACATTTAATTTCTTCCATTTAAATTTTATGGGTTCATATATAAAATACAAATGAAAATTGCTACATGCTTTCAGATGAACCAGCTATTGCATTTCTTTTCACCTTTTCATTATTACCTTATGGATTCTCTTCAAGTATAACACATTCAGATTCCCATAGGTTACTTAATATTAAATGTTTAATGGCTGTTATAATTCTGCATTTAAAAACATTTTTGTAGGGATGTCAGTGGATACAGCGTTTGTTTCTTCTTGACAGGACTGGCAATGCATTCATTTGTTTGAAAACCAGAGTGATGGTGCTGAGACGTGGTGCTGTTCCACTGGGGCAAAGTCTTCTGCATCCTCCCGTACCAGGGCTGGCTGATCCCTGCCCTCAAGGCAAGCCCTAGAGATCTGGGGATGTTGGAGCCACCGCTCAAAAGATTTTCTCCTTTTCCAATCCATTATCTCTCTTTGCAAGAGGCAGCAAAATCCCTCTTTTGTAATGAAGACTCTATGGATTTAACTGAAAGTAAGTGGCAGGCACCAAGGCTCTTTCTCCTCCCTGCCCTTGGTCCTTGGCGCTGTCCTGGTCTCCTCCCTTCTCCTTGTCAGACCTGTTCTGCAACTGGCACACGGCCAGACCTGTTTCTGCGAACTTAATGGCGGTTTTGCTGTAATTTCGGTGGAAACAGGACCTTAAATTGTGAAATCCCCTGAAGAATTTTCTGAAACCTGTTAGTCTGCGGCATGGCTATGTCACTTCTATGGCAACAACATGACATTGTTCACTCCTAATTGTTTTGACTGCCTATTCATCCCAGTGGATTATTATGCGCATTTGTGCTTTGCGAGAACTGGTTTCTGAAAAAATACCAGTGAGGAAAATAGACTTTAAAATGTCCTTTTAGGCTTACATTCTACAGATAGGCCAAATACATATGGAAAAATGTTAGGCAATCTTTTTTTGTCTGCATTTTATCTAGTAGCAGCAGAAGAATTCCTACTTCAGGAATGGAGAGATATGATCATGAAGGTTCCTTTTTAAAGCATAATTAGAATTTTTAAAAGAATTAGAGACACAGTGGAGATAAGGTGTCTATTTTCCCCAAATGTTCTGTAGAGAAAACCCAAAGAGAAAATTTCAGCTAGGGCAATTTAACACAATTTCTAAGTGTGAGAACAGGCAGGGACATCCTTTTTGTTATTTGTACAGAACCCTTGTTTTCACTCAACAAGGGTACAACTTAATCTTCTTGTGAAAAACCCTGGTACTGTGATACGGGCACGGCGCTGAGGGAAACAGCATGAGTTCTCTCTTGCCACTTGACTTCCAGTTGGAGTTCCATAAAGTGTCTGAGCACCTTCTTTACATTGTATCTTCTCTTAAAATTGTCTTCTGGTGATGTCACCTGGTCTTTCTCCTCACTTATTTTGGAATTTTCCTTCTTTTATGATTGTGTTTATGCCTGTGTTTGTGTTGGTGGTGGGATGTGTGCAGTACACAATCCAGATAATGCAAGGCGTTCCGTATTTCTGGGAAGGAGTCCTCCAGTTTCCCCCTGTTTGCTCCAGGACATCATATTGCCTTCAGCTGGTCCACCAGGTTTCCCCTTTTGTTCCATCCTCCAGTGAACTCAGAGTCCTTGTAGGTTATTTAATGATTTTTCAAAAGACTTAACAAGTTTATTGGTGCTAAAGTGCTTATATCTCAGAGGACTGAGAAAAAGAAATATGCAGTTTAAGGCACAGAACTTTACAAAATCTTTTTTGGAGAAGAATCCTCTAGACTTTCTATTTAGGCATCTGGGACACCTACCTTGACGAAATGCAACTATTATCAACACATGGCTGCATATATTTTAAATAAGACAGGGCTTTAATTATAAATTACTTACTTGTTTCTGTATTATTTTATATGGTAGTTAAGAAGTTCAAAGCCATTTCATTACTACTGCAAAATTTGTCTGTGGGGACATTAGAATAAAAAGTACTTATTTGCTTTGTGACTTAAATTGCACCATTGTGGGGTATCAGCTTGCATTTTAAGGCTGTAAATTCACAAAATTACGTTATGTTTATAGTTGTCATCAAAATATAAAAAGGAACATTAATCTTCTTGAATTTAATTTTGCCTGGATTTTAATTCCACTGCTTATTACCAGAGGGATTTGTAGAATGTTTTTTCTTAATATCTCTGACTTCAGAAAATCTATGTTTAAAAAAAAATGATATGCTACAGTACTGAAGTAATTTTCTAGTTGATAGCTTTAGTATTGCCCTCTTATTCTCTAATAATTTACATACAAGTATTACAGTACTCCATTTTTGTCCTAGTTCAATAGAAATTTTATGTCGGCAATAAATATTTCAGCCCTCAGCTGAAACACTGTGCTAGGAATGAGGTCGGAGTTTCCCAGGTTCTGCACCAACTTCTCACAGCTCCTCTCAGATTAGAGGTGGAGCCAGACGCCCTGCTGAGAAAAGATGCTCTGATATGTCTTTCAGCTGTCAAGTGTTTTTTTATTATTACATTCAAGTTCCTTTTTCAGCAAACTTTACCTTTCCATCTCTTTCTGGTATTAAACCTCCTGGAGCATGGGCTGGGTGTTGCTGAGGTTTCGTGCATCCTTCCATGATAATTCCTCTCCGTTACACATATTGAGTGAAGGAAGAGAACGACCTAGTACACGTCCTCCTGTGGGCAATCAGCATTGTTCTATATTAGTGTAGTTCAGAATAAACATTAACTTCTTAATACCATGTTAATACTTTTCTTCTGTGAGGAAAAACGGGAGATTATTTTTCCTCCATTTTTTTCATAAGCAAGTATTTTATTGAGCAGATGGGTCTCTGATACTCCAGTATTGGACAAGATACGTAAAATAAAATATCCTTGGCTGCCTCGTTTATGCTGTTGTCCCACAGTTTTGAAGTCTTGCGTGAGGTACAAGATGAGAAAGGTGTGTACCATGGCAGATGCACGCTTATTTGTCTCATGACTAGACATGGAAAGAGCAGCTGAAGAAAAGATGCTACAAGAAAAATCATAGTCTTGCCTAGAGCTCAAAATGCTTTTGTTTAACAGTTTGGGCTTGTTGTGTTTTTAAGGTTCTTAATAAAATAAAAAGAATAAACAGAGAAATGGTGAGAAATTACTTGCTCTGCTCCTTGTTTGCTGCATGGTCACTGCAGGAGCCCCCATGAGGTCCACCCCTTCTTGGGGACTGCCTAATTTTTCTATGACTTCTGGGTTCGATTGCTCTTTGCTGGTAGGCATCGGGGCGAGGAGGTCAACAATTGCTGAACTGCCCATTTGGGTCAAATTTCTGATATTGGAAATCACCATCAACATCCAAGTTCAGGGAAAAATCTCTCTTTTATCTCTAAATCAGGCACTTTCCATCATTGCCTGCCCCACTCATTTGTTGCATGAATTTTTATGGGCTGTATTTTAGCTCTGTTGAGAGAACAGCAGCTCCTACATTATGACACATTTTCACAGAGGGTAGCTTATCTGTTCCTGTATTTCCTTGCGGATTTTGCTTTTTCCATTTTGTTCTACAAAAGCAGGCAGAAGATCCAGCTTTCAAAAGAGGTAGTTGCAATGTTTGCTAACCTGACTTGAGAGAGGGAAACAGTTAAATTGGACACACTCATTTAGATGATCTTTTTACCAGTCCTTGTGGGAAGACAATGAATTACTTGCAGATATTAAAATCTCAAAAATGCGACTGAGATGCTAGTTTAATAGAAGTCAGACCTTATAAATATTCCATGTGGCTGGGATTGTATATTGCATTTCTGCAATTTTCATGCTGCTATTATCTATTTTTGTTATGAGCTTTATTCTATCAGCAGCTCTGATAACTTTGGCAAAAAGTTTATTTAAATCCAGAAAGGTTTTCATTGTAGACTAAGTGTATTTTTGGGCTGTCAGTCATTCTTATTTCTAGTCGGGATTTATTGCCTGTTTGTCACTTGTAGTCTACAGATTATATTTATCAGTAAACAAAGACCTGTCTTCCATTGTAGCTTATGCACGTCAAAGATGATTTTTTGCTTACCTTTGACATCAGACAAGCCAATTTCTGAATATCTTGCACCTCTAGTTTGTCAGTTCGGGGGATGACATGACACCCCTGTTGTCATTGTTGAGGGTATAGCTCTATAGGTTATTATGTTAGTGTCTAATTTGTGACTGAAGGTACAAATGTGAACAAACTGTGATGGGTGGTTGGTTCTCAGAAGTTCTGTAGGATTAAGATGGTTTGTGGTCCAATTTAAACCCGAAGTTAAAAAAAGCCTGATTGATTTCAGAGTTTCAGGAGTTCATTTTCTGGGATCAGTCTGCTAGACTATGTGACAGGGAGGGAAACTGAACAGAGAGATAATTTACATCTCATAAAAACTGATCCAGGATCTTTCTACTTACCTTTCTACATTGGTTAGAGCAATCATGCAGTGAGGAGGAGGCGTCTGGATGGGGCCACATCCTTCGTACGCATTTCAGGCATACTGAATAAATAATACAGCCATTACTAATGTCGCAGCAGGACGATCTTTCACCCTTTTGCTCTAGTCTCCGGGAAGTCATTGTAGTTCCAGTTACAGTCATGCTCTTCTAATTTTTGAAAAGGTTAACACAGTTTTATCTTTAATAGCTGCCTGATCATCGCAGAAGCTAACAAGTCATGTTGGAAACATTAGTCAGGGAGACAGGGGAATATATCTGGATGTCTCACACAATTATGTGCATGTGCACCTCTGTGTAAATTGCCTTTGATAAATGAAATATAATTCAATTTTTTTTGTTCATTTAAAAATATAATCTTGACATTTTTGCCACGTCTTCTCTCTGACCATATCCAGCAGAGCTCTTTCTTCACCAGGAACAAGTAAAATCCCTCCATCCCTCTTGATTTGGGTTTCATCTTCTTTGGATGGTCTGATCAGACAGGACCCAGGGAATAGCTTGGAAAATAAGAAGCTGTCACTTCTTTCCTGCCTCCCCAGCTCAGCGTCCAAGGGCAGGCTCCAGCATTGTGTGGTGGTGGTGTAAGGCCAGCTTTGCTTTGCTCTCGCCTCCTCCCCAGCGTAGAGGAGAACAGATAAGTGGATGGAGGCAACACTTGGGTGCATCTTCGTGTACAGGATCCCAACAGAGAATATTTTGCTGTCCCTGACTGTCTCCTGTGTTCAGCACCTGCCTATACTTAAAGACAAGCCTAAATTAAGCTCTATAAATACAGACAAACTGGAAAAAAAATCCCAAAACTGCTGTGATAAAATCTGTTGCTTATGGCTTTGTACCTTTTCTATGGTACATCTCCTGGTGTTACGCTTCCTGATTCCTCCTGCACTCGAGAGTGCCACATACAGAGACATTGCTTTCGACTGCGGATGGGAAACCTTGCCAAGATAAAACTCGGCGGGAGATGCTGGTTAAATCTTTGTGGCATGGATGTTGAGTAATTTAATGGCCACACACAAGTAGGAGAGCCTTTTCTGCTTTGTAAAATAGGAAACCAACGTAACACGACTGTGAAAGCAGATTGCATTTCTATTTGCATGTTGGAGTGCTTGAAAGAGCAGAGAAGCCTGAAATGGCCTGAACAGGAAACAAATACAGGAGGAAGAAAAGCTGGAGGAGGAGCTGGAAGAAGCACTGCTGCTGATGCTCTTTTAGCTGCTCTCAGCTGGATTAGAAATGGATGGATTTTGCACTGTACAGATTAGGTATTGGGGGCTGAAGTGACACGAAAACGGGAGTCAAGGGAAAGGTCAAGGAACATAAGCAAAATCAGCTGCCTTTCATGTTTTCAGGCACAACCTCTTTCCAACAATCCAGATTAAGAAATGTTATAATTCTTCCCATGGTGTACGTAGCCATGTGCACTGGGAAGGGGTAGGTAGATGCAGATATGTTTAAGCTACTTTTTCTACTTGCTGCCTTTCGTGTTTTCAGGCACAAATCCAACCTCTTTCCAACAATCCAGATTAAGAAATGTTATAATTCTTCCCATGGTGTACGTAGCCATGTGCACTGGGAAGGGGTAGGTAGATGCAGATATGTTTAAGCTACTTTTTCTACTTGAAGACAAAGACTATGTTAACTCAGAGATCAGCACACTGATCTAACGTTACGTGGCAGTAGTCTATAACTTGGACTTATTTCTAGTATTATACTCAGTGCAATAAGGTCAACGTTTACCCACACTTAACTACAGTTTATCTGAATATAGGTCAATATTGCAGCATCTTTGTAACACTTTTCACCAAAAGTAGTATTTTAGTGGCAATATTTTAGCTAATTTCACATGAAACTACTATCAGATTGCGTTTAAAGTATTTTAGTGGCTTGGCAATACTGCTGGACAATGCTAGTTAGTCACTGTAATTGCCTAAAGATTCCATATTACTTTTAATGGCAAAAAGAAAGATTAATGAAGTTATAAAAGTAGAGTAATCATAGCAAATGGTTAAATAAGGATGTGAACTGCATCTATGGAGCTGTTTTGCGTTCTTTGATGTCCTGGGTTTAATGACACTTTGCTGGATCTTAAGAGTAGAAACTTAAGAGAAATTAGATGTTCCCAATCTAGAGCTGATGGCCCGAGATTGTGCAGCAGTTTAAAACGATTAAAATTCTAGCTCAAAGTTCAGCCTACATTTATTGTAATGCAGCTATTGTAATAACATTTTGATTTTTACTGTACCATCTGAAAATATTTTTGAATTAGAAAAAAAAATCTATAGAAGAGGCAGAAATATAATTCTTTAGCTTGCACAGTTTCAGGAGATGTTTCTGACCTGAGCTCTGGGTAGGCGCTTGGGGCAAACCCGGAGATCTTGTCCTGTGGCCAGATCATGGTATGCAGGGTGAGTTCCCAAGCAAAATTATGGCAGCAAGGGTGCTTTGGACATCAAGAGCATCTTGAAGATGGTAGAAGTGTCTTCCCTAAAACTTGCTAGATCAATGCCAATAGCTAGGAGGGAAATACTTTGAACTGAGATATCTATTTGTAATGATTCTGGGCAATCTTTGCAGCAAAATGAATGGCTGCACCAGAGTTCACAGAAAAGAAAGCATTTTTATTTGAACATTTTAAGTGAGCTCAAGATATGAATTTTTGAGCTTAAAAATTAATTTTACAGAAGGTACTTCTTTTTCTAGCTAAAGCGGTCTCTTCATTTCGTTTATTTAGACTATTTGCACTCGCATATTTTGTAACATTGGATTTCTCTGCTGTTCAGTATAAACACTCAGCGACGTCTCGGTTATTTTATCAACAGTGTCATACTAAAAATGAATGTGTCAACATGAATAAACCTAGAAAAATTCAAAATAATTGGAAAAATAGCTTCCATTGCAGCTTGCAGTTGACTGAACTAATAGTAAATGAGAAAGCCATGATGGAAATATTGAGATGTATGGTGCAGAAAACACATAAAAAGCTGAATGATGATTAGTTTTTTTTAATTATGGGAACTGCAGCAAGCATTGCTTCTCACACAGGCTTGTGGGCCTTCGTAGCTGACTGGCAACATCTGTAGTTTTGGCTTTCCGTGGAGTTGTTGGGGAGCTCCATACCCGAGGTGGTTTGAATCCCATGTACCTTTGGCACTGCCCTGGCAGAGAAGGCTCAGCTAGCACCCAGCACATTTGGTCTGTTTTTGCAAGGAGAAGACACTTTCCAATGGTCTTTTTTAAAATTTTATCTGGGGTTATTTACCCATCACTGTAATCCTCAAGCATTTCAAAGGACAAAAACTTCAAGCACATTTTTATGCCTTCTAACCTTGATAAGAATGCCATGTCCTTACGAAAAATATAATGTACAGAATTAATTATATCAAGGACCTTTAACTACAATGTCTGTAACATCTGTGGTATCATGGCCCATGATCCCATGATCATCAATGAAGAATCAATGGAAATCTGACCTCAAATTATAACAGTGGAACAAAACCTGGCTCCAGAAGGAAAATGGAACAATGCTGACCGAAACTGCTGCTATAACTTGTGACAGGCTTTGGCCATAATCCATCACCTAAACCTGTATGTGTGTCCACTGAGTTTAACCCTGGTGTGACAAGATACAAAACCCAGCCTGCAGAAATCAAAAGAACAACTAGGATGAGTTAAATAAGAGGATGCTTCTGTCTTTGCCCCCAGGGGCTGCTGGCACAAAACCTCTGGAGTCACCCAGAACTTCTACTGGAGAACAAAACAGTGCTGAGCAGCTCACAGCCTGGGAGGAGCATCTCAGAAAGTATCTACAACTACCAAGACTGTCATGAAAAGGGCTCCTTCAACCTGTGAAGTTTTTAAAAAAAAACCCAGGAGATAGGAACAAACTTCCAACAGATGTAGCTGTCATTTAAGATTAAAGCAAAAAGCTGGCAGTACAAAACCTCACGATGTGTGCAATCACGCTTGTTTCTACCAAAGCAAAAGTTGCAACATCTCTTAAAATATTTCAGTCAGAAATAAAAGAACAAAGTGCACCAACAATAAATAAATCAAGACACCAAGTAGAAGAGCTCTACAATATGTCCGCACATGCATCCTATAAGCACCTCAAAGCCCTGTCCTCAAGGACCAAAAATCCCTCCAAGAAATCATTTACTTTCCTTTTCACAAAGCATGCTGAAACATGAAGTCATAAATTCTCTTTCTGACAAGAGGAAAACATACCTGCTCTAAAAGTGAGAGAAATAGGGAAGAGGAATGGTTAACAAAACCATGACATTATGCAGCGTCGAGTCTGGGCAGAGGAGAGCTGCTGGAGTCCCTGGCCTGGGATCAAGTGCTTAGAAAAGAAGCAGAGAAGATAGTTGTTTTAGGAAAATAGCCCAATTTCAAACCAAGCAGCCATCCTATCTAACACAAATTAGTAGTGCTTCCAAAAAGAAGCCTCCTGCTAGCCTGGAAATAAAGTAGTCTTCCCATATTAATCCGTACTGTGTCCAAGCACCGCGTGTGTCCCTTCAGCCAAAGGAGTAAATGGTGCCCATAGCTCCTCATGTCGCCAGGGCCTTTTTCAGCTTCTCGGCATCAGAGAGGATGGAGTGAATAGGCTATTGCATAAGCAGAACAGGGATAATTGCTTTCAGGTGAAAGAAGCTTATAGTCACATCCAAAATCCGCTTTTACTCAAGTAGAAGCAAGCCCTCTATACATAAGGACATTCATATTTCAGAAGTTATCTCTTTCCTGTTCTATATATATGGCTTTAAAACATCCTTTCATGTTGTTTTACCCAATATAGGAACACTTGCATACAAAGGAATGTAATTTTTCAAATTACTGACTCTGCCACACACATTAGAATTCCTTCCCAAGTGAATGAAATCCTAACTTTTAAGAGTCTATCCAATTATTTTTATTTTAAAAATCACCTTGGCTAATCACTGACAAGCTGCACAGTAGAAGAAATCAGTTGAGTGCATATGTTTTTTAAGAGTACTATATGATCATACCATTTATCCAAGCATTTATATGCCTCAGGACAAAACAAACCTCTGTCAAAAAAGAGCATATCGCAATCTGCAACAGATGCTTTATTGAATTATTTAAATATATTACTACAATCTACAACAGGTGCTTTATTGAATTATTTAAATATATTACTCTATTAGCATCAGTTCATGTCACTGTTATACATCAGATGAAACCTTCTTAAACGAACACCAGATAAAGGATGTGTTGCAGCAGGACCTGTTGCAGCAATAGATTTACTGTTATGGATTTAAGAGGTCTCCACTGTATTCACATTACTTTATTACCATTTAGCACATTCTAATTAAAAGTAAAAAGACTTCTTCCCTTTGCTATCTTCCCTTGTGCATTTTGAAGTGATTTAATTCTAAAGAGAAAGAGCAAACGACAGATCAAAAGAAAATGTTAGACTATAAATTACCTGCTTCTCTGGACATATGGACGATTCGTTAAGTACGAGGTTGAATGCTAGTTAAATTTCTTGCCTGTCAGATACGCTAATTCACCCGAGCCATTTTACACATCATGTAAGACATCCCCATGCTGTGATTTAGGGAATTGCTTCTCAAATGGAAGCTCCAGTTCCCAGAGACTCTCCAACCACATCTGTGCCAGTACAGCAGAGAGTGGCATTGCTCACCAGGAGCGGGTTACCCCGATCTTGGGACAGCAAAGCATCCTTCCCGTTAGCCTGCCCTCAGGACATGGCTCACAGGAACAGAGGTGAACTGAGGCATCAAAACCATGTCTGCTTCGACGCAAGCCAGGAGCCGGGGGAGCCAAATGAGCCCAGAACCCATTGGGGTGTGTGCAGGATCAGGGAGGCAAGTCCAGGCAGATGTCTGCTCTACCAGTGCTATTAAAAACCTTAAATTAACAAGCATTGGATCACTTCCCAAGAAGTTAAGCGACCTCAGTGGGGAAGATAGACAAAAAATTGCTAGGAATAGAAATGAGAGGTGGACAAGCTTGTCTTTCTTATGGAAAGACTCAAGTCTAACTACGCCAGTCAAATGCTGGGCTCCCCCTTCTTTGAAAGTGTCCAAATCTTCAAAGACAGCCTGTGCCCAGCAGCATTTGTGTTTTATACCGGCAACGCAGAGAAATTGCATTCGAATGGAAACAGAGTTGGAGAAAAAACTGCTTTGCTGACAGCCTAAAAGCATGTTAATGGAGGAGTGGTAACCCATGACTTTTTGTATGTTGGGAATGGACTGTGGCTAAAAATAAGCACAGAACATTGTTGGGCATACAAAGCTGCAGAGTACTCACATTAACACTACATTTTATTATTTAACTTTTAGAAGCCCCATAGCATTTGCAATATTTAGGCAAAATTTGCAGTATGGTAAAATTATTGTTATTTATGGATGAAAGTCCTGAACGCTCATTGTTGGATTTTTTTTTTTTTTAATGTTGATGATTCTTATCATTCATAAAAACAAGTAGCCAATTTGCACTGGATAGATCCTAGCAAAACCCTGCCAGAATCAGCTTGGCCTTCTCAGCAGAGTCGAGTGAATGCAATTTAGCATTCTCCAGCAATCCTTAGCACTTCCTAGTCTGCTTTTCATCAGAGACTTGCCAAAGTATTTTGAACCACTTGCTTTTTTTCTGACTTAGATAAACATCCTGTAGGAAATTAGATTAATATTAGTTCACAATGGAGAACCTTGATGACCCTATTTCATTGTTACTACTCAGGTCATCATTCACATAATGAATAAAGATGTGGGGTGTTGCTCCTGGAAATATATTATGCTGCTAAAAGTCTGTGTTGTTTAAAGCTACCATTGCCTTGCTGGGAGGGAAGGTGTTTAGGCAGGTTATCTCAAAAAAAACTTCCCCTTGTTGCCAAAGTAAGCAGCTACAGAGAATTTCCAAAAATTAACCCACCTCTCTGGAAGGCGCACAAGCTGGCGCTGGTGCCTGGGTCAGGTCCAACGGTGTCCCTTGCTTTTCTGGTGGGGAGCTTGCTTTGGCAAGGTGCTCAACCTGGAGTAGAGGATGAATGAACATAATTAAGAATATAAGATCAGGGATAACGGCAGTCTCACTCCTCAGCCCCTCTCCAGCAGTGCCAGCACTGAATGGCACAGGCTAAGAAATTGGAGATATTGCCTTAGACTAGAATTTTTTTTTTTCTTTAAGGTCTTTTATAGCATACCTCTTGGATAGCTTATCAGAGTCCCAGGTTAAAGTTTTTCCCAGCCACTAAATAAGGACAGATTAAAGAGGCTGAAGTTTAATCACAGGTTGACACTGCACTTCAACATGTTTTTTGCCAAGTGGGTTTCCAAACTGGGGAGCATATGGTTAAGATATATTTGGGGCATTTCCCCACATAGTAACCTTACTGAAAGGGAATTCACTTCCATGATAGAAATTTTCTGTGTATATCAAACCAGTTCAGCCATTGGGGGTGCAGTGAAGAATGGGTTATCCAGTTTTAACTGGATATGCATGTCAAAGAGTAGATTTTAACTACTAAGCAGGAATTTCATTATAGAAATTGAGGTTCTCAGTGTCACTGTTGTGTAAACTCCACCGGTTGATCATGTTGTAGAAAGAGTCACCAGCAATTTTGTTAATGACAGTCTTGTTTTTTTTGTGAGAGAAGTCAAAGCAGATTTTTTGTCTGGAAACAACACAGTGTTGTTCTTTGTTCTGCTAAAGAGTGGTCCTTTGAGAGGAATTGTCAGATAGTGGAGAACATGTTCTTTCATTTTATTCTCCATCTTTCAAGGTAGTTCCCAGGACAGGGTAGCTTTCTGGGAAATGAACCATGGTACATGAGTTAAAGTTTTCAGAAGAACAGATTATGGACTGCCTGCATATGACTTGTTCCTGTCAGGAGATTGATGTGTATATGTACAAAGTGAGTGAAACTCAGACTATAGCCAGACTCTGCTTCACTGATTTCTCCTCCCTGAGAGCTACTCTTGGAGCCTCTAAGGGCAATTCCAGCCCTCAAATGTACATAACTTATTAGAATGACATTGAAATCCTGACCAATTAGTGAGAGCATAAATCTGAGTTAAAATGTCCACTTCTGAAGATTTTTGGTTGCTGACATAGATCACGATTGCTTTTGCTTTGTCATACCACAAGAAGGAAATTGTGCAGTGGGTTTGCAGGGTTTTATTTGTACATAATTGATATTGTGTCTCATTGGCAGTGGGTACAGAAGATTTACAGTCATTGGAAAGATGAAGGGAGGAGCCGGCAGTTCATGCTTCAGTACTCAGAGCTGCTAAAGTTAAAATTCCAACTACATTCCCGTAAACATGAAATATGAGGATGAAGAAGTGATTTGAATTTATGAACAGGGAATAATGTTCTCCTGCTCTCAAACTCTCTTACCATTTGCTGTAGCTAATGATGGAATGGTTTGTGAATTTATTTTGCGACTAAAATTGAGTTTTAACCAGTTCTGAGCTTTCAGAACATCGGAGCTGGATGGCATGCCATAAGATGTAATTGTCAATTATCACAATATATCCGTAAAGACAAAGTCATTATACAGCAGTGAAACTGCAGATGGTTTGAAAGGTATCTAAACGTTTCTAAATTTAGCCCAATTAAAATAATAAACCAGTGTGAAAAAAACAGTGTTTTAAGGAGTCTGAGGGGGGAAAAAATGAGACTGGTTATCTAGCAGTCTGTGATCTGTATAAATAAAACTCTAAAGATTCAGAGACAAGAGACATTAACTGAAGTCCATTAAAATTGACAGAGGAATAAAAACCAGACAGAAATAGAACAGGAAGGAAAACATGCCAAGGGACTTTCAAAGTACCGAGCGTACCAAGAGAGTTTCAAAATATCGAGTGCCCCCCTGTAATTTCTACTGAATTAACAAAAGCTGCTGATGATCAAGAACTCAGGAAATCTTGGAAATCTGTCTTGTGCTGAATTTTGGCCTGAAGCACTCTAAGGCTCTGAGGACCTTACTCCATTGACCTCGCTCAGCCTGTGATTTCACCCCTGTCCCTCCATTTTCCTTTCTACAAGGTGTGGACTATAAATAAGTCATAATGCTGAATCACACTCTCTTTCTGCAGCACAAAATCCTCTGATCTCCTGCATTGGCTTCATCTGAAAGGGCAGAGAAAAGTATTTATGCCTGTCCTTAGGCCCGTAACTAAATACCCTGTGAGCACCCAACATCTCTAAAAATATAGCTGCAGTTCAGACAAAGCTTGTTTCCACCCATTCCTCCTGGCTATGAGGATCCTGAGGAGGTATAGGGACTATATAACAGCCATGCTAACCTTTCATGAGCCAGGCTTCAGCCGCAAAAGATTTTGCTTTTATTTGTGTTTTTCATCTGCTTTTTCAGCTTCAAGTGTCATTTTCAAGATTTTCTTCTCATCTATGTAGAATGCCATTTTGCCCATTCAGGAAAATCCATTTTTACAGAACATGGTTCTAAGTGTTGAAGCTTTAAGAAAACATTAACTAGCATGAGATCTATAATATAGAATTAAATGAGATTTTATTGGTATACCTTAGAGGAAATTTTCTGTAATTTGCCTGACCTTTCCCTCTATGAAAATAACACAAAAGCAAAGAAAAATCTACAGCATCCCTGCGTAGTCATCATCTGAATTTACAGTGCTGTGGTACCCAGTTGACCCATTAGTGATTATCACTACAGCCAGAAAGTGCTTATTTCAGGAAGAGCATCATATATGGATATAAACTGTAGAATATATATAATTTTAATATGCTGTGTTGGCCAGATTAATCAGTCCTTCCTCTTACACTATAAGTTGTCTCATTTGTTTCAGTACAGCACAAAATTAAGGAAAAAATAAAAGAGAGAATGGGTCATTTTAATAGCCAAGAGGTGGCACAGCCTGCACTACCCTTTCTGCTTCATTCAAGACAGGCTGCTATGATAATTTTAACTCTGTCTGGTCAATGACACTGCAAAATGAGGGCCAAATGCTGCACACCTTGCTCATGCCAGCAGTCCCACTGAACCCCGCTGCACATAACGGTTTCTCTACTCCATCAACCAGATGCCATGAAATGAAGTGGGATAGTCCACTAATTTTTTTTAGTGCAGGACTGGCAAACTGATGAGTGCACCAATTGATGTGCTGAATAGGGGGCTGGGAGGTTAGAAGTGCACCTGATACTGAATTTTTACAAAAAAAAACTCCAGTAAAAATGATTGTTAATCAATAAACAGCAAAATGCATTTTTTGGAGGAATATTTCCCTATAAGAAATCAGACACTGAAATGGTTGTCCTAGGTAACACATAAAAGGCTGGAAGTTTTCCCATGTCAAGTGAGATGTTTGTATGAATTAGCTAATAAGCAAAAGAAACAAGATTATTTGGCAGCCACCCTTAAAAGAAATTTTAGGCACATCAAGCAAAGATGATGTGTTACTGTGACTATGAATGTATTCCTGGCTCAGAATTTCCTTTACTTCCATTTAATAGACTAATTAATTCCCATTTATGTTTAAGTAAATGATTCTTGGCAGCATTCACCAACTAAATTCTTATTGGATAAACATAAACAAAATTTATGGGTAACTCTAAACCCAAGCCCTTGGACTGCTGAGAGGACTGTCCTGAGATTTCAGCCTCCAATTTCTATCTTAAAAAGTCCACAGTAATGATGCTCAGTATATCAGCCTGATACTGCCTCTGTGCATTAACGCTGGTTAGATGGTGTCCATAACTCTTGCAATGCTGAAACCCACAGTAAAAACAAGTACCATCATGAGGCTTTTCTCCTTCAATAAAAATGTTTTCTTAAGTGAAGACCTGTAAGCCTATATCAAAAGAACTTGTCTAACTAAATAACCATTTGCTCAACACACTTTGGGGAGCAGAAAGGAGCAGGTTGCTGTGGTCTGAGCTGCTCCTCTGGCTTTATTTCCTCTGCTGTCATACAAAACATAAGCCCAAAAGTGGGAGATATTTGATAAATTGACACAGGATATTGTACCTATGTATTATCCTGATTAAACAATTTGGCATTTCAAAAATATCAACAGGAGTCACTTTAGTAACATTCTTGTAAATGCTTGGTTTTAGAACTTTAGGCATGAGCATAAAAAAAATATTTTTGAAAGAAAACACATCATTATTCAGTTTTGCATCTATAATATCTAGTAATCACATACCTTTGGCCAGATTTGGGCAAGTGAAGTGAGTGTGGAGCTGACTAATGGGCACTGTGCTGGTGTAAGAAATCTGTTTAGGAAACAAAGCAGGCAGTTATTTAAAAGAAACAAGAAGGCAAACAAAATCACATTTTCACTTAAAAAAGGACTTTTAAAAAGGAAACGGGAAACAGGCTCCAAAAGAACATTTGTTCTTAGCACATAGGCAGGCATTTTTAGAGAATATCCAGACAACAAGGGCATTAAAATAAAAATGGAGCAATTTAATAAAGAGAACAAAACATTTCAACAGCACTGGAGTACATGTTTTACATAATGGAGAATTCAAAGAAAAAGGAGGAAAAGAATGAATTTTAAATACTGTTTTCAGTAGTAACTATCTTAAAGTCTCTAATAAAAAAATAAAGCCTTTGTACAGAGCACAGCAATTACAGCTATCAAATACCTTTTCTCTTTTCTTTTCTTTTCTTTTCTTTTCTTTTCTTTTCTTTTCTTTTCTTTTCTTTTCTTTTCTTTTCTTTTCTTTTCTTTTCTTTTCTTTTCTTTTCTTTTCTTTTCTTTTCTTTTCTTTTCTTTTCTTTTCTTTTCTTTTCTTTTCTTTTCTTTTCTTTTCTTTTCTTTTCTTTTCTTTTCCTCTCTTCTCTTCTCTTCTCTTCTCTTCTCTTCTCTTCTCTTCTCTTCTCTTCTTCTCTCTCTTCTCTTTTTTCTTTATGTCTCCATTTCTTTTCTGTCTCTCTTCCTCACTTTCTTCTCTCTTACACACACGCCCTATCACTTTTTCATAACTTTTTCAGTGCTTGTTCTTTTTTCATTTTGAGTAAGATGTTTCTAGAAAACCAACAAATATTTGAAGGGAATGATGACATACTGAAAATACACGCAAAAAGCACTCCTTTTGTTGATTTATTAAAGTCTGTAATACAACCACTTTCTGAAAGTGTGTTTGAGTTTTGACTGTGAATAATGATATTTAGGGCCCAATTAGGTAACATAATAAGGATTTCTCGCAGAGGGCTTACGTACCTAAGTTCTTTGGTGCCAGGGTTCTGGCAACAAGATAAAATGGGAAATTACATAGGTGAAAATCTGTTCTTTGTAGCTGGACTCCATTTGCTGGGATTGCCAGCTCTGAAACAGAGTCTTAATTTACAACGTAAGGAACACAAGCACTTGTCTCCATTCTCTGTTTTCCAGCTGATGAAGTAACACATCTTGCTAGACATATCTGGATGTCATGATACCCACAAGATTTTCTATAGAAGATGGCCTAGAATGCCACATTGTCCTTACATGAAAATGCTTTCTGTTTTCTGCTCTTATCAGGGCAGATGAGTTTTTTGATACACACAGAGTTTCCTAACACCATCACTGATCTTGTTAGTGCTATAAGTATCTGTGAGGCAATATGAAGCCTCCAAAATTATTAGTGCCCATTGACGTAATTTGCTTTTCAAGTGAAACTTTAAATATATTTTAAAAGGCCGATACACTGAGCTTTTAAAAAGGCACTGTTGAATTCTAATTGTCCTCTATCATGTCTGTACTTTCTAAGTCTTCTGAGCTGTTCATTTTCACAGAGAAATAAAAGGCTTTGGAATGAGCATGAAGATTGGTAGATTGCAAATAATAAACCAAACGTGAGTGTCTGAATAAACTAAATTATTGGGATTTTCAGGCTCACCTACAAGATTTTATTTTATTACTAGTTCTACTGCTCCTAGTAATTCAAGATTTAACTGGGGGGGGGGGGATAATCCATTCCTTGAAAAAGTTCTTGTAGAATTAATTTAAAATAGAGCTTAAATGTTTGGTTTTTGGCAAGTTGCTTGGTATAATGCATTTTTACTACAAAAGCATCAGTCTGTATCTTCCTCCACTGGGGGAAGACTTTAAAAAAAAAATTCTGTTGCGTTAGCGTTTCCTCAGGAGGCCTCCTTTTTTCCAGCTCTTTTATGATATACGAAGTCCCCAAAAGAGAACCACTTACGACAGAAAAGCAGAAAAAATTAGAAGCCATTTTCTTTCAGCTTCTGTGGACTATGTTTTAAGTAAGAGTTGCCTCTGTTTTTCACCCTGGAATCATTTTCACTCAGTTATCAATACTGCCAATTTTATTCGTTTAGGAAAGACATGATTGGTTTTGACAGGTCATTGCAAAGGGTGCGCCAAATTGTGTGCAGCTCCCAGGCTCTCTGCTCCGATTCCCATCCCAGAACATTAAATTCTGCTTTTCTAGCAGGTCAAATGGCGTCGTCTTCTCCTGAGGAGATCAATTTCCTCGATGCCAGTAAATGAACGAATGAAGACACCACAGTGTCAGAAATCGTTGCTGGATATTGGTAGTTCACACTAACAAGAAGAAAGACGCCAGTGAGTGATTCCTACAGTTAACCTTCCCACATACACAGGTGGGCCTGAACAAAAGAAAATGCCATGTAGAGCAAAGCCGTAAAGGCAATATCAGAAAGACAAATGTTCCTAAAGGAAAATGATCTTTCACCACCAGGTCATTGGTTCAACCCAATTCAAAACCTGCAAGAACAAGAAAGGTTAAAGGACTGAAGTTACTGAGAGCTCAAGGCTTTAAAAGAGTCTCCCTGTCCTCTCTGTGTACTTAAAAGGAAAAAGATAAATAAACAGCAATACCTGAGAGTACCTGGTAAAAAATTCAGTGAAACATGAAGTGTGGCCTTTTAAAACTACAGAAAAATGTAGTTAATACATTTCTCATATGCTCAAGTAACCTACTTCTAATGGGCACTTTATCACAGGAAATAAGGGAGATAAAAGTTGGTTGGGAAAATGAACACTGCGCATAGTAACAATAATATGTAGAAAGTGGTGATAATAATAAATAAAATTAAGAAGTGATATTGATGCATGCTCCAGAAGTTGATCTGAGAAGTGAATAGATAGGGGAGTGGTGGATGTAAATCAAATAAACATTTATGGTACAAAAATAGTACATACTGCAGGGTCACCCAGCCGGCACCTCACACCTGAGCACACCCTTGCCAAAACCTTCAGACCCCATTGGCACTTAGACTGGAGTAGAAATGACTACTAGAGATTGTCTGTCAAAAATATCAGCCTAAAAAAGACTTAACACTTTTCAGATATGCCACTGAGCGTACTCATGAAAAATCCTGCACAGGTACCCACTTAAAATGCTTTCTTTACAAGAAATCTCAGGGAGTTAAAATGTGGTGCTTTTTCAGGCTTTTTCTTTCTGTTCATTTGATGTTTACACTATCTGCAGCACTCAAAATATCTTTAGATGTGGAGTAGGTTATAATATTGTCTTTTCAAGTGACTGGGATTGCTACATTTTCTGTACTGCTATGACTGTCTCTTAGCAAAATTATTGCTGAAACACCGCTGTTTTCTCAGAGAAATGTTCAGTATGTCCTAGACTGACGTGACCTGGGTAACATCTATAACCTGCATCACTTTGAGTGGCACAGGTCATGGCCCATTTATTAATAAGGAGAAAAGATGCCTAATCATAGTTAAATATCTGGGTCTACACAGCTGGGAAGCAGGGATCCTAGTGACTTCCACTTCAGTGGTTTTGGAAATTTTGCCTTTTATTGCATTTATAATTGTTTGGGAGAGGACAGAGAAAGAATAAGCTTCATACATCAGATTTTAGTCTACTAATTAATGTACTTCTGGAAGACATGCTGTTGGTAGAGAATTAAGGTGATATAGGGGTCTATGCATAACAATACTTCTTAAGCTCTTTTCTTGATGTTAGATAATATGTGTTCCCCACATGCATTAATTATTCCACCATTCACCATGTTGAAAAATTATTAATTTATACCTCTTTTTTCCTATTTGCATGAGGCTTTACAGTTGAATCTTTAGTTGTGATGCATGACTTACAAGAGAGATGACAAAACCCAGCATGGCAAAATATGAGGGAGCAGAATCAAGCTTTCTGGGCAGTGCAGTGAGTGCTGTTCCCTGATGGATGCATTTTCTTATTTGCTTGCAAAAGCAACTGCACCATTTCCTCACGCTGAGTTTCAGTTCGAATTCAGGAACAAAAGCGGAGAAGTCATTCACAAGTTTCTTCCAGCACAGAAAGTTAATCTAATTTGCTAATAGATTGGCTTTCATGCAAAAGCACCATGACATCTCACACAATATGCTTTCTTGTGTGACTTAAATTGTTTCCACCAATTCTTACACCACAATTTGCTTTACTCTCCTTAATGGTTCAGTTACCAGCATTTCCCAGTTTTGCTGGCATTTTACTACTTTTTCTCCCTGACCATCACTGAACTCTAGATTTATTTTGGGAGTCTTGATGTTTGCAAAGATGTTCCCAGCAAACTGAATTTCCATCTCTCTCCAGATGTTTTCTGGCTGCCAGCATCACCTTGTGCACTCCAAGTGTGTGTTCCTCGCTGTATTTCTTGTCCCAAAGTGGCAGATCGGGGAGCAGAGCATTGACCCTCTAAATTTTTCTGTGGGCATATTTGACCTTATTTTCTCATGAACCACCTGAGGTCCTACCTTCTTCAGGAGCAAGCCAGATTTTTGAAGGTATTTCCACTCTGTTTCAAAGGGATAGTCCCTTGAAATTTAGATCACCATTACTGACCACCTTACCCTCTGTTCAGGGACTGGCAGGTACAAAACAGCGCTTTGAGAGAATCAACCTCTGAAGGATCTACAGGGAAAAGGATGGGTAGAAGAAACACCAACATCAGCAACTCTAGATTTTATCTCCTTTTGAATAGTCTGTACAAGAGAGCAGAAAAAGCATAGAGTGAAAAATGGACCAAAGAGGTGGAGCAGTAAATTAAGATGTCAGAAGCAATGGAGCATGACGAGTTTATGAAGTCTGTGTTAGACAAGTGTAGTGCTTGAAAAGTAGGAAAGAAAGTTAGTCAAGAAGGACACACACAAAAAGACTAGTCAGAGCTGAGCCTATACTTAGAAGTTAGTGAGAGTGGTAAGATATTAATAGGTTTTCAGTGTCTCAAAGAGAGAAAACTAGGTATCAGGAGCTGAAACCAGCTCACCTATATTCCCTAAAGGGAAAATAAACAGAGCTTACCTTCCATCGTGCATTTGGGTGCAGCAGAAAGACAAATCTGCTGTCAAAACATGTCATGTTCCAACCATCTGCAGAGGCACAATGACAAAGACACCAATACAAGTATCCATAAGTGGCTTAGCTATCCTGAAAATGCTACTGCTGTTTTTTTGAAGTCTTGAGTAGGCAAGTACAGACAAAGTTAGAAACAAAGGAGATGTCTCAGGCATCTTGCAACAATTAGACTTTCATCCCCAGTCCAAGGAAATGGTGTAAGAAAAGACCTCATAAATCCCATGTGGGAAAAATGCAACTAGGGCTAGACAGTTATATCAAGATACCATCATAAAAGCGTCTTAGAAAGTGACTAAGAATTGTATGATGAGATTATAATGAAAAGTGAGGTATTCATAATCAGTAATTGTCTGGATGTGCAGAAAACCTTGGCTGTGAAAACTCCAAAGGAAACAAGTGTTTACTGTGTTCAGAAAACTAGTTTCTTAAAGTCAATGTGTATTTTAGCTGACACATCTTGTTTGGGTGGTTATCCAAAAATTTCCTTTCCAACTTGTCCTTTGCACCTACAATAAAAATTAAAAATAAACTTGTATTATCCTATTTCACCACCTGTTTAAAGAAAACCCTTCAGTTCTGATGTAATGAATACAGAATATATAAATAATGTTTGTTTGTGTTTTTTTTTTAAATTTCACTTAAGAAAAAATATTATGTTAATTGAAAAATACAGTTTTCAAACAGTAGGACCTTAAATTTCCGACCAAATTATTTTAATGGGAATCACATTGGACTATTGCCAGGCATCACATGAAAAATATGCTCCTAAGTGTCTTCATTAAAATTATTAAAACAGTGCAGTTCAGCTAAATCTAAAAAACTTATCCCTAAGTAATCTTGCCATGACTTTTCATTATGGTGCATTAGTTTAAAGCACACATTGAACCCAGGCCAAATCAATACTTGATTTAAAGAGGAAGAATGGTGAGTTTTGTAAAACTCTAGAGGTGCCAGCATCCGTACCTGTCTTTTTTCCAATAACCATGCATTAAAATAACAGAATTTCTATCCTCAGCTGTGCTGTGGAGAAAACATTTGCTTGGCATTTTCTACAGACACAAAAACAAGCCTGATAAAGAATGACAACATAAAGTCTGCAAATCCAGCTGGGGCCCACAACTGTATGAGGGTCATTTGAATAGCAGAATAAATAAGTGACCGTTTTCTGACTCTGACCTGTTCATTGCTCAACTCACATAATTTAAGAAGCTCTGAGTTTTCACCTCCAAGTCTTCTATCACCGAAAGTGTACCTAGCAGAGTCTGATCTAATCCTCCCAGGATTTAATTTCCATTGGGTTCAGCAAAATGTTCAAGACTCTCTATTTTCATCTTTCATTTATAATGTGAGCTTTTAGAATGGATTCCTGAGGATACAGGGGAAGGTTTTGCATTATGTGTTTTTGTAGCATATTCTAATAGCTACCAAATCTCACTGAAATATCACTGGATGAAATTTTATTTTTATGTCTTTTCCAGTAATATTAATAAATCTTAACATTATGCTAATGCATAAATAAAATATTAACATTAACTAAATGTTAAATAGCTAAATGATTTCTAGTCTGAACTACACCCGCTGCCTTTGGCACTATTGCTATATAACAGTCATTGATATCTAGGAATTCTTGGAAGAGAGTTCAGTTTTTCTTCCTAATTTCTCCCTTACACATTTACTGCTCTGAGACTCACTCTGCGGCCTTTCAGGGGAATATTCTCCTTTCTGGACATACATATAACAGTGCCGTGTCCATGGAAACTGGAGTCCCAAACAGGCAAGAAAAACAGAACAGCAGTTTTTGCCTCCTCCAAGACCCAACACTTAGCCCCAAATCATCTTCTGCACTTTCCTTATCTTCCAAATAATTGTTTCTTTCAAACTATTTTTTTTTCCTGAAATGGTTTAGTTTTCATCTTAGTTTTCAGATATTTTTAAAGGTATAAAGATTGATTACATTCTCCCCCTTTCTTTTTAGCTGCCATTTGTCATTGTTGTGAAAAACATCAAAATGAAGGCTGCTCCTATTAAATGGGAAACACTATAATTCCCATGCAATCTGTCCTTGTGTAAGAAAAAAAGAAGAAATAGCCTTTCCTCCATGGGGAGATTTGATTTCGCCACATAAATCCACACCTTCACACTGCCCACCCACGCGTCATTTCATACATGCTGCCAAGTTAGTGAAATGCCACAGACTGCAAGCAAATATTTGAGAAACAATTGCATTTATCTTGTGAATGGCACCTTCTGATTTGCTTTCTCATAATCAATCATGCTGATATCTGATTCACAAAAGCTCAATTATGCCTCTGTTAAAGAAATTAGATGGAGACCTTAAAAGAGCAGATTAAAAGGTTTGAATACTCAGAGAGAGTAATTTAAAAATATTGAAAGGAAATGACTTTTTAATTTTATGTATTCATCTATTTGTAAGTTAATGAAATTAATGAGGCAAGAAATGAAATGGAAATTCCACAACTTTGCATTTCTATAGTTAGTTTGTTTGCCAGAAGCAATCCCAGAAAAGCCATATTTACCAGTCTACAGCCAAAAATAATAAATACTTTAATTGCAAGAGGTTTTTTATTACATATTTTGCCTCTTTTCTCTCATATAATCTACAGCTTTCCTAAATGTCTCCCTGAAGGAGTCTCTGCTGGCCAGCATGAGGCTGATGCCCTACTGTAAAAGTGTATGAAGTGACCCTGGAAAAATCGAGCATTTCTGTTAAGATTGTTTTTTCCCTTCTGCAAACAATATCTGCTCAGCTTTCCGTGTCAACATAACCGAAATGAATCATTTGAGGAACTGAAATCTGTGGCCTAAGAACTGTGAAAAAAGCAGTTTTCAGAAGATATGTGTGTACTCAAAGTGTTTCCTTCCTACTGCTACAGATGGGGAAAGATTTTCTCGTTTCTTTCGCCTTAGCTTCGAAAAATCAGCACAATCAAAATAAATATAAGAAATGGGCTGAAACTCAGCCTGCAGTTCCTTTGAAATCATTGAACATCTGTAGATTTTGATCAAGCACCCAAGCTGTGGAGGAATTCTAGTGATTGATTAGACCAGGTATTCTAACGAGATACCTGGGCAGCATCTCCTGCTGCTGCTATCTTCTCGAGTGTTTTCTGTCTGCAGTTGGCTCTTGGTATGCTGCCATCCTCAACCTTTTTCCTTAAAAAAATAAATCAAAATTCCCCATCCCAGTTCTGGTGCACAGTAATACACACAAGGAGTTAATACTTACGAGTCTTAGAGACGCAGGTTGGGTTATGTTGCTTAGAGCAGGTTTTGTTGTAGGCAGGATCACATCTCGGGATTAGGGAGGGAGACAGGAGGCTCCAAAAAGGCAGCAGCAGAAAGTTTTTCGTTGTTTAGGCTGTAAAAAAAACCATCAGCAGTGAGCGTAGGCACAGAGTGAGGGAATAACAACTGACAGTGCTGAAATGAAGCAGAAGTGGGAAACACTCTTCTTGAAAATTCTCCTCCTAAATGTTAGGAAGGTCATTAAAGAAAACCTTATTCAAGTAGGTGTTAATGTTTGAACCTCAAGATCTGATTTGGGGTGAATGGAATGGAAATAATAATCAGGGAGTTTTGATAACAAACCAGGACAGTTCGTGTAGGAGCTCACATGTATCAGAGAACTATGGAGGCTGGGGAGAAGTGCTGGACTTTCTGCCTGTGCCCTTAACCTCTAACAAGCCAATAATCCAGTTGGAGCCCCAGTGCCTGTTAGTCCATTTAATATCAAATGTGTATGTAAGTGATTGTAGAAAGTACATCAGCAGTGGAGAAAGATGGGATTTTTCAAAATTCTTCAAGCTTTTGAGGTCATTTCCTGAAGAATGTGGAAGAAAAGCAAGTCTGACGCTATTGCTCATGAAATCAGTGGGAGTCACTTGGTTGAATCTTGAGCTCCTTTGGGAACACCCTTAGGAGGAACAGGGAGGGGAACATGCAAAGCATCAAATCTGAATCATAACACCTAAAGTAAGTCAGTACAATTATTCAAAGAAACTGACATCAGTAGCCTTTAGCTCTTGTGAGGAACAAAACAAAAAGATAACTTTCGAGAAAAGTAGGAGAAAATACACCACCAGGGCTGGTGTCCCAAGCTACTATAACAGCAACTCAGACAATATTTTACTTTTACTAGAAGCTATGAAATCCTTAATTAAAAAGATCGTGTTGGCGAGAAGACTTTTTATTAATTATATCTGATCACAAGCAACTACCGTAGTATTAAACAGGTAATGTACCAAAAGTGTCATTTACTGTTATGAGATTTTATGTAGTTTACAGCTCTGTTTAATAATACTGACCATGGTGATAATAACAATAATGGACAAAGCATTAGCACAAAGCTTGTCAGACAATCCCCCCTCTTGCCCTGCCCTGAAGAACTCCTCCTGGTAATTTAGAGTCTTGATTTGCACTGCTAGGTCTCAGACAGACAGACAATCACTCCCCATAGAAGCACCCAGGTCCCGAGCCTGGGAACTCTCTTTGCAATGACATCTTTCTTTAAGATGAATGCTTAAACAAGATTTTTTGAAAATAAAGTAACTCCTCTAAAATGAATGGCTGAAGACAGACACACCGCACTTCAAAAGAAGCAGACATCTGGCTTTGGATGCTCATTAGTCACTCTTTGCTTTGGCTGGGGTAACGAGGACATCGATCTAGATTTAATAATAAAAAGCTGTAAGCATTTCTTTTCTTCATTTTCTCCATAATTTTACACACAGACCTTGACCCTAGCAGCCCTGTTTCTCTTCTGCCAAGCAAGGATCCGCTATCTCACCTGACCTGTGAGTTTCCTTCTTCTCTTACTGGTCTCACAGTTGAACAGGAGCTATGGATTATTAAAATATCCCTTCTCTTTTTTTTCTCCCACCTAAAGCTTGTTTAAAATGCCTCACACAGGGATCTTCCCTTTCGTATTCAAGACCCATTTAAAAATGACTCCCAGATCACCCTCAGCAGGCCAGTGGCTAAGTCTCAGGTCTGATGGTGGTCCATGTGCCTGAATGGCCATCAAGCTTTAAATACTTGCTATTATTTCTAGAGAAAATGGTGCCAATGACAAAGCACGTGGGACTCAGTGTATATCAAAGCATTCAGTTCAGGAACAATTTTAGACCTCTACCCAGAATTCATAAATTCTGCATAAACAGATTCCCTGAACCATCGCTGCTAAGTCAGCTGTGAATATATGTGGGTAAGTAAAGTGTTTATGTAAGTCAAGTAAACAACTAAAGCAGCAGATGACATTATATGTTTAGTAACACTGAAATAAATCTTCAAAGTAAAAGTTGGATTTAGTGCACATTTATATGAAGACAGAATTTGGCCTAAGATGTCCAAAAAACCTTTAAGCATGTTGACAATGCAGAGTCATAAAATATTTAGTTTCCCTATTTGCAGCAGCCCATAGCCACGCTGAAAATTTCAGGCTGTGCTCTGCAATGAACTCGGGTGTGAGAGGGTTTGGGACCTAACTGGAGTCGGTTGCAAGATTAAAAAAATTCTACTGGCAGAAATCTATTACTGGATATTTAATTTTTGATTTGAAGGATATATCCTTTGAAAGTTCAAATCTAGTGAATTTTTATACTTTCTTTATGTTCTTTGTATTATTTTTACAGGAAGATATTTTGATTTCAGTGTCTGTAGACACAGTATCCCTGCCCATAGCAGAAGGGTTGGAACTCAATGATCTCTAAGGTCCCTTCCAACCCAAACCATTCTGTGATCCTATGGTTCTATAAACCAACACAGTATCTTGATATTCTCACCCAAATTGTTGTACATAATGTCATGCTGTCTTCTTTGATGCTTTCTCATTGAAATTGGCATCAGTGATATTACATATATTGGCAGCTACATGATTTTAGCTGCATCAGTGCATCCTTAGGTGTATTATTTTTGTATTTCTCATTGCTATCTTGTGGTTTTCCTGGCAGCAGCTTTCTCACCTCTGCTCACATCATTGTCTAATACAATTAATCAACAGGAAATTCTGGCCTGTACAGTCACCAACTCATAAATATTATAGAAGCTTTCTCACTGCACACTGACAATATCAAAATCACAATATCAAAATGTAATTCTATTAATCACGCAGTTACTTCGTTGGAACTACAAATACATCTTTTTTCATGGAAAAAAAAAAATGGACATTTTCAGTAGAGTTTGATTTCCAGAGAAAGAATTCACTGTCTCTCTCCAATTTTGCTTGTTCTTAATTTGCTTCATGGATGATTATATTCAGAATATGGAAATTGTAATGACTGAATCTTTATTTCAATGACAGTCTGAGTTGAAACTATCTGAATCTGCTCAACAGAAAATATATTCTCAGTAAATAACAAATCAGCTTTGTCTCACAAAATGAAATAAATAATGGATTCAAACTTCATTGAGAAGAAGTATGGAATGTTTTCAAAACGTTAATTTAGAAAATTGGATGCTCACATTTATTTCATGCATTTCAGGCTGATCTGCAAGTGGAATCACTTGTTAACCACAGCAGAACAGAGAAGTAATAAATTTGCAGAAATATTTAGAGTAAACCTAAGTGAAAAAATACATATTTAAAAAAATATTAAGTAGTATTTAAAAAATACTTAGTAGTAGCAAGAGAAATCCATGTCAGTTCCTGCTTTTCTGTTTTCCACTGCATTGTTAACTTTTACAGTGTGATCTTAGCTCCGCTGAAGTCCACAGTAAAAAACGAAAATCCTTCCCTAGACAAAAATCAAGCACTTTGTGAAAAATCTGTCCTTTTCAGAGGCCAAAAACAATTGCAGTAAAATATACTATAGTTCATCTTTGACATCAGAAAGGTGTCTAATGAATATTTATTTTCAGCATAAAGACTGTCTTCTAAGACAATACCTAAGTCTATACTTTTTGATATACAAGAGAGGGAAAAGAGCCATCAAAGGAAAGGGGAAAAAGTGGAGGAGAGAATAATGGTATTATTACAAAGGACAACCAGAGCACTGGGATGAAAATCTTCAAATAGTTCAATAAGAAATAAATTAACAGAAACAGAGCTGCAAATTATATATGAAATTATTAATAAAAAGCAAAATCACAGAAGACATATGGGAAGAAGATTTAGCCTTACTCGGTTAAGTAGAAAATGTGTCAAAAACTATATTGTCTCTTCCCATGGAGAGTATGTATCAGTCATAACCATTACTCAAATTTAAAGGATTCCACATAGTTTTCTAACTACACTTTTTCTAGATGGGTGGATGAAAGAAGGTCAGAGGTTTAATAAGGACATGGGAAAAAAGAGGGGACAGTTAGCAAACAAAAGGAACAGACAGTGAGGAAGAACATGTCAAACTAGTAAAAAGATAGAGACTGGGATAATTAGTAGCTTCTCCTGCAAAGACAGAAATAATCTGGAAATAAGTTAAAGACCTTACACAAAAAGCTTGTGCATAGGAAATGTCCATTTGCAATTTGGTCAAATCGTGAAATCACCCTGTGCTTTCCTATAGACCTACAGGTCTTCCTTCCACAATTTCAAAAGATTAAAAAAAATAAATCCTCAGTATCTATTTTCTTAATGTTAATTGTTGTCAAAGCCCCTGACCTGGTTTGGTAGTCATGGTGCATTTATACGCAGGCTCCCAGCTGGAAAGGAGCTGTAGCAGAAGGAAGGATTTTTTTAGACCAGACTGCAAAGACACAAGTTTCTGGCTGTGCGAACTGGCTCGGACTCTCAAGTAGGTAAAGTGCATGTGCTCGCACAGTGTTTCCAATATTTTTAGCTTTGGATTGCCACCAACTTGTAAACTTTCTGTGTGCCTGTGCGCATTAATTCTTTTTCTCATTGTAAACTTCCTCACCTTTGGGGGAAAAAAAAGGCTTGAGATTATGTTAGGAGAGTAAACACACTTAGCCCTAGGTCTAGGTCAAACATTGACTCGAAGAAACAATAATTGTGTCAGTAAATTATTTCTGGCACAGTATCTGTCACCTGTTTCAAAAGAATGGAAGGCAAATATGCCCACTCCTCAGCTTAAACAAACCTGGCGTCCACGCTGCTGAGCTGGCAGCAGATGGATACACTTCTTTTCTCCTTTTTTTTTTTTTTAATCAAGTTTTAAGAGATCCTTGTTGCCAGGTTTCAACAACAGCCATTTTAAACCCTGGGGTTATTTCCCTGCCAAAGTCTGGTTTCTTTGTCTTTTGAGGGGGAATTTGAGGGCTTAGCTCTGCAGGAGGTGGGACAGTCACTTCACTTGTGCCCATGTCTCTCCTTCTGCTGGAGGGTCAATGTCTGGGAAGGACTTCAAACTTGGGGAATCTGTGGTGACTAGCAGTCAAAGTACTCCAAGCCAGTATTTGTGTAAACATTAGGAAATTAAAATCCTATGTATTGTCAATACTATTGTATAGGAGAATAATAATACTGACTAGGTGTATCCCCACATCTGTTTGGGAGAGCTCATCTTATATACACAGTTCAGGACTCGCTGAAGGCAGCAACCTCTTCTGTTGATGCTTGTACTAGTTTAAAGCTTAACTGCAAGTTATTATTACCTCCTTCTCAGTTTGCTTCTCACTTTAGCCATTTCAGAAGTTTTTTAGTTCAATCTTGTTATTTTCCATCCTAAATTAAGAAAACCAGATGGACAAGTTGGGACACAAACAGCCTTGAAATTATGCTGTGTTCTCCGTGCAAGGGATGAAATCCTGCAGTTTTATCATGTATGAGTGGCTGTTTATTTATACTGCCTCATAACTAGACCTTGGGATTCATTAATGACTAAAAATCAAAGACCCTGTAGCAAGCATTTATGTAAGTATTGGTGAGTAAAAAAAAGAGTCATCTGTATCTTTTACATTGTGGTACAGGAAAGTAACAATATCAAATAACCCACAGTAAGCTGCAATGTAAATGCATCAGCTGCAGGTCTGCATAAAAATAAGAAGACATGTAAAAATTTATAGCCAATGTCTTTCTAATATTCTAAATTTCCACATAAGTATAAAAATTACTTTGCCTATGTCAAAGTTAGTCACGCAGGCCAGAGGTCTAATGTTTTATGTTATAAATTTATTTTAAGAAATAAAATAAACTGTCTTTGAAAACTATGCTGATGCAAAAACAATGATTATATGCCAAACCTTTAGCACAAAATGAAATTAGACAAGAAATAAGGGAAACAATACAATACTATTTAAATGATTAAATCAATTTAGGCTGGGGTCATGCTGAATTAAGGGAAGACATCATATAGGCATGAAGAAATTTTTCCTTTCTTTAGAGAGGACTGAAGTTTATTCGACTCCCACACCCTAGCAATACATGTAGCACAAGGGAATGTTATCTTTCACTGTCATTTTAGTAGGAAATGAAAGCTGTTCCTCTTGAATGCAAACCTTGCTGCTGTGACCCAGGTATATGTGAGTTTGGATTAGCTAAAAAGGCTATACTGCTCGTCCCCTCAGCAAATGAAATTATCAAGGGCAATTGTATATCCTCCGTTCAATGTTTGATTTGGATTTCGCAAACAAGCTCTCCTCACCTGCTGATCCTTTACCCCTTCTCTGTACCTATTCCAGTCTGAAAGACAGACAACAGGCAAGGTATGCAGGAACCCACTTCAGAGACTTATTCAGTAACCTAAATATTTCACTGTCTTCCCTGGAAAAAGGCTGCAGATGCTCTTTCCTAATAACCTACAAAGCAGCTCATATGCAGCTGAATAATATATGTTGTATATTTACGTGTGTCAAACTGATGACTTCATCACCATCTTCTCTAACTAAATTTTCAATGAACAATAATTTCCCGTATTGTACCAAATCAGATGTTTTGCTGAAAGCCAAAAATGAAGATATCAATTTACTTTTACTTTTCCTTTTTTTCCAAAAATATCTAATGTCTAAAAAAGTCAGGATAATTTGGGTATAGTAAGTTTATGAAGCATCCTACTCTATTTTGTCATATGCATTTTTTTCATTCCAAATTGCAGGCAGCGAGGATCCTAGCAGATGTATGGCAGTGGTTTCATATCTTGCCTCAACCCTTTCTTTCTTAAGACCTCCATCTAGGAGATGAAAAGGATACATCAAAATGTCTAGACCATGTTTGTCTGAAGTTGCACATCAATAGAGAAGACTATTTAAGATTCTTAAGGCTTTAACTTATTATTTAGTTACATGGTTGACATCACTTTGACCATGAAAAATGCAAACTAAAATTGGGCTAATGAAAGGAATGTTTTAAAAGACCATCCATATGCAATTTGTTGAATTGATTGCTGTCAGATGTTACATAGGGAAGGAGTTTAGAAGGATTTAAATGAGTGATTAGCCATTGGTATGGATGGAGTGAATGTTGTCTGAACATCAAATAAAGACATAATGAAGGGGCTATGAGCCCTTGTGCTTCAGGCCATAACAGTTAAGTGCAGTGCTTAGGAGGAAAATACTCTCATGACTGGGTCTTTCCATCACCAACAGGATTATTGTGCTTTCTTCTGAAACATCAAGCAACGTCCAAAGGAGCAAAGGATGCTGCAGTAGATGGACCATAGGACAGTTGTGATATTCCAAGAAACAAACCCAGAAAATCAAAACTCATCATTTTAAACCCCTTAATCTATTCTATCATTTATTCTGCCTATTCTGTTTGTAAACTCCATTAAAGTACATTAACAAACTATAATACTGAAAGCAGACAAGAAATCTAATTATATTTTTTTTTTTTGCAAAGCACCATATGCTTCTTTTAACTTCAAATAATAGGGTGAAGAACATTAGTATTTTAAATGAATCTCTGATGAAGTTGAACGAGAGAGAGGAAAAAAAATAAGTTAACCAATATATTCCAGATACATTGTTTTTCACTAAATGGGTTTACCTTGTCACATACTTATTTTACAGCATACCAAAGGGTAAATGAAAACAGGTGACATGGTTAGTCACTTTTATGTCAGACATCATTTTGCTTCCAGCTGTGGCCCTGAGGATGTTTTTGTTCAGGATTTTTTTTATTATTACTGTATTTTTGGCATGCTCATCTCATTGCAAAAGCACCAGATGTCTCCACTGACTTTTTGAATGAACAAGCAAACTAGAAAACAATAATAATTTTAAGCTCCTTCATATATTGCACACATAAAGGACAGTCCTGTTCTTTGGGATTTCTTTTTTACTCCAAAATGTTATACTGCAAGAAATAAAAACCAAACAACATGCCAGCCCACCAAACCAAGCCCTGAAAGCGGTATCTTCTTGTGGCTGAGGACAAGCGTGGATCCTCTGAACTGAAGATTATTTATTCAAAAGGAGTGAAGCCAACACATTCCCTCTCCATCCTGCTGGGTGTCTGTGTGCACCAGGGAAAGCGAGGCCACGTGGGTGCAGAAGTGGGGCCATCAGCCTGCCCCAAGCCATGATCTTCACCAAGGACATCACACACTGATTTTTTTGCTGTTGATACCGCACAAGGGACCTCTCCAGCCAATATTTCAGAGAGGGTCGCATTGCCCCAAGGAGCTTGAACGGTTGCATGGAGCTCACCTGGCTTCACTCCTTTTTGCAGCATAATGGCAAGCCACGTGTCAAATTCAGTGGCCATTTTTCCAGGGGTATCTGTAAGGATGTGAACCCTGTTTTCAAATGGCAGGTCATCTGGTGACAAGAAGAACAGTATGGAAAAATAGTTGTTTAAAAATATTTCTGTTGCCTACCTCTGGAATTTTCCTTTTCGTCTTCCTTCATTGTTCAGAGATTTTACATGGGAGTTTCTCAGGTAACCGATGTAGTTGTATGGTTCTTTCCATCATCGCCAGCTACCATAATTTTTTAAAAATACATTGTTAGTCTGTTATAATCTATAAATAAACTTAAAGGATAAACAAATGACTGCTTACAATATTGAAGTTAAAAATGCATATATATATATATATTTATAAATAAAGTTATTTTAGATACTTAGCAAGACTAATTCTTCTTTGTCTCCAGCTAGAATGGAACCAGAAAGCATTTGGTGTGTCTGTGAGGGTAATGAAGACATACACATGGACTCTCACTAGCACAGCTTCATGAAATCGTTTCATGGTCTTCCAGGTGATGAATACATGCCTGTAACTTTAATGATGCATTTGAAAGAAAAGTGAAATTGTTGTCTGGATATTTTGGTGCCAGCTTTCTCTCCCTTTCTCTATACTTCCCAACCCATTGCTCAGTTTAACCTGATTTTATAACACTTAGTTACTTGTGCTGAAATTACATTCCTATTTAGGAAGGTAGAAATATGGCAGAAATTTCAGTGGCCTGAGGGCTGCCCAGTTTTCACTCCTCTGCCTGTTGCCCACCAGAGTTAGAGGACACGTGTCTTGCAGGATCTGAAATTTTTATATTTCAAATGCGTTTTGCACTTTTGTGTTACTGATGTGACGTGATGTGCTCATTTCAGATTCTGTATTTTTGCCTTTATGTACAACATAAACAATGCACCTTCGTAGTTGAGATTTAGGGAAAAGAAGAGAAAGGCTTTCATACAGGCAGACACATTTGCTCTGGTTTTCTTTTAAAGGATTACTTACATTCTTTCCAGAAGAAGTTGGCAATACTTTTTGTCAGAAAGGAAATTAATTATAACAGCAACTTCTGGTTTCCTTAAATATATTAGTACTTTAATATTTGATATTGGGTTAAGATCTGAAAAGAGAAATAAAAGCTGTTAAATCTTTAACACATCACTTCAATATCCTCAGAAAGTCTGGGAAAGCAATTCCATCTATTCTATTCATTACATAAAGCAAAGGAGGATTATTTTAAATGTGTTCAGAGACCTTAACTATGCAATATCCTGGCAGAATTTGCATGTAATGAAGAGTTTATACCAAATTCTGCTTTCAGATAAAGGCACAGTAATATCTTTGACTTCAGAACCAGTTTGACTGAAAGCAGATCTTGAGCACATCCTGCTTTGGCAGATTTTTGGGCAATGTCTCCTTCCCTGCTCGGAGAATTGCTCATATGGGTCAATCCTGCTCCGAACAGAGGCTCAGGGACCGTCAGTCATCTGCAATGTGCTCTCAATCTGAGCACAGAATGATGGAATTTGGAAACTAGATAAAGAAATGCAACGTTAGTTAGCTAAAGAATTTTATTCAAAGCAATAATTCACAAATTAAAATGTTTTTAACTGGTCCTAAGAATGCCCTTTTTCAGTTTCAGCCGCAGAAGGAGAGGTGTAGCTGGCTAATATAATTTCCAGCCTGAAAAGAAATCTTTTCCTAGCTAAGCATTTCATTTGGATCCTGACAGTTCATTCAAGATCCTTTGGGTTTTCATCTCTCCACTTCAAGTATATTATTCCAGATAATAGCTACAGTATTTACCATTTTTATCTCCTCCTCTCAGTGGTTCTGTAAAAGTGCCTTTTGCATATATTGGTCTAAAGTGTTTCTTGCACGGCTTTTGAGTGCACTGAGGGGCACTCCAGCCAGTGTTGGCTGGAAGTGGGTGCTTAAGACAACTTTTGACCTGTTTTTTGGCCCCCGTTATCAACTGAAGTTTTTTATGCTCACTTTAAAATTAGTCCATCGATACTAATCTTAATTGCATTTCTTTATAAGTCGCTCCCCTGCATCCTCTGTGCGATGATTCCTTTGTATCTAGCCTTGTTTTTTGGGGCTGCATGTTAAATTTTCCTAGACTAATGAAGCTTATATTACTTCTGAAATGCAGAATAGAGTTAGAGGGAGAGATGGTGGCTGCATTCTCAACAAAAACTGCTGAGAAAGAGACATAAATTTGATCCCAGCTCTGGCTGAGGATGTCTTTCAGCCCCATCCCAAGGCTACTAGTCTAACCTCAGTCTACTCATAGAACCTACCTCTCTTTGAAAAGTTCTGCTCCACCTTTATCCAGGGATGCTGCTCTGAAGTGAGCCTTCATCAGTTCTTCAAAAGAAAGCACATAGATGTCTCTCTTCATTAATACTTTCATGTGAGATGCAAGTGGATGATGGCGTGTTTCCAAAGTCCCAAGTAAGAGACCTGTGCTGCAGTAGGGACAGCATGTAAAGAATTTTCCTCTTTTTATGTCTTCCACTTCCTTCTTTTAAGTGGATGTCTCCTTAATTGTACCATTGAGGATCCTAATAGTTGAGGATGTCTCCTCATTGTACAGTTTTTGATCCCAGATACTTTAGAGAAAGACTAGGATGCAAATAACTGAAATCTATGGGGTTTTATACATTATTTTTCTTTTGGTTGGACTAGATCATTGTTGGTCCCTTCTAACTGAAAATACTCTATTCTTTATTCCTTTTTTTTTTTTTTTTTTAATCCATTCAGTTTTAAGCATCATTTGCACTAGCAGCTCCCCATCCTGCCTTTGGGACAAAGCTTTTTAAGTTTCCTGTCTTCACTGCAGATTGATTCTCTGATCACCAGGAAAGAAGAGAGAAATGGGCAGGTTCCCCTGAACCATCATAAATATTTTCTGCTGGGACCACCGTGATAAGATGGAGCTGGTGATTTCATTTTGCGGCTGCATCACAGAACAGCGAAAAGGAATCGTACAGTGTTACTGCTTACAGAGCTCACAAAGCCCTATCGAGATCTGTGTCCCCACATACCCATGCTGAAGAATGGATGTGATTAAGCTTGGCTATCATCCAAACCCTGCTTTCTATCTCCAGATTTCTGATTTTAGTAGCTGAGCCTTTCAAATATATACTAGAATAATGTGAGCTCAGGAGATCTTTATTTAAACAAATAGAATTAGGCTGTATAGCTATGTTGCTAATGACAGTTCCTGAAACACATTTAACAGTGATTTGATGTTATTATTACAGCTAAGTAGTTTTCATAAGGCCCCAGCTAAATATTTCTCCACTAACTCATCAAGACAAAGACTTGACCTCAGCTTTCTTTCAGAGTCCATCAATACAGCTCCTCGGGAAGCAGAGGGGCCGTTTAAAACAGAAACAAATCTAAAGAACTTCCACCTCCTCCTGTTCCATATTAGCTAAACACACTGAGCCTGCAGGGCTGCCCATCCCCTGATGGCTCATAATAGCCGTTTTCATTCTATTTTTAAGGGTAAAGTTCTTTTTAAAGGTGGGCTGCCTGCTGGGCTCCTGATGGATTTAAGATCTTGATATTTAGATTACGGTGGAAGCAGCTAAAGAAGAAGGAAAATACCTTCTAGTCTTGCTGATGTGTTCAGTGGAAGTCTGATCACATCAGGCATTTTTTTTTTCAAATTAGCGTTATTTGTGTTTACCCTTCATTAGCAAAGTTTAGATTAAGCAGTCAGTTACAGTAAACCCTACACAAACCAGGACGTGCTTTTTTTCAAATGTCATACCATAAAAATCTCTTAGGCTTCTCTACAAAGGGGTGTAAGGGATATATTTTTATAGAATACACAGATTTTTTTGTGTGTGAATGTAATTTATATGAATAAAACAAAGGTATTATCAGGAAGGAAAAACATTCTGCCAATAAGGGAGCATCACTGCATTTTGTCAACGTAATGGGAATGTAGCTGGGTATTTTCTTCAGAAAATGCATATTGCAAAGCTCACCACCCCTGACGTTGCCCTAGAGCCTGGGCTCAGTGCCTCTCACATCCAGAGGCGTGGGTCCCATACTGTTACGTGCTCCTCTCGGTGTGGTCACCCCAGGAGAGCTGGGCTCATTTTCCTGCCCTTCCTGCAAAGAAGAAGCTGAGATAAGAGACTGGAAACACAGACACGTATTTCCCCCAAAGCACAGCTGCAAGAGACCTGCATGAATTTTGGAGGATGGCATCCATGTGATTTGGTGCTTGATCCCTCTGTTCTTGGAAAGCTCTCCAGGACCCAGGGCAGGGTTTGGGCTGCCAGGCAGATCTAGTGTCCCAGAGGGATGGCCAACAAGCTCTCAAAAAGGTTTCTGAGTTACGTGAGGTTTGTCTAGTGCCTGGAAAAGTCCTTCTACTCCATGTCCTGCTGGCAAGAACATTGCTGTCTGTGTCAGTCTGTGAAGATGTCCTGTTCTCCTGCATGTCCTTCTCCATGCCTTCTACTTGTCCTCTATACTTTTAAGCCTGAACTAATGTAAATCTACGTTCTCCAGAATGTCAAGGCCCATTTCCTTCAATCTTCCTTTCATGAGCATTAACTCCTAAACAGTGTGGGACACAGACTCTTTGCAGGCTGGCACACAGCTCTCTCTTCCAATTCAGTACAAAATTAACAGTAAGAGCTGCTCTTCACTTTATCCAAGGTCAGATGTTTGTACCAAGCCCCTGTAGTCTGGGGACTAAAAAAATCATCAGACACCTCTGGATGCAGTGCCTGGCTGCTGGTGGTCCAGGGACCTTGTCAAAGCCTGCCCACAGCCTCGTCACCATGTGGCAATGCATCAGGAAGCAGGGCTGGTGCAACAGCAGGAGAGCTTAACCCAGCCCGGGAGAAGCGGGACACTGCAGTGGGATCTCCGGTTGCTCTCTGTGATCTAAAGAAGTAACTACAAAAAAAAAAAAAACAACTTAAAAATGGAGGGAGATATGATCGAAACCCCTCTATGGAGAATTTAAAGCAACCAAGCAATGATACCCTGAGTTTATAAGCAGGCCACCGCTTACTGCCTGAGTCTGAGTCCTTTCAGCGTCTGCTGCAACTGCTTGCATGTGTTGAAAAGTAAATAAGCAACATTATGTTTTTCCCTTTGGGGGAAAGCTCTGAAATCAGTTTTTCCTATTTAATATAATAAGAGGTGTTAAAGATTTCGTGCTACCTTCAGATGTCAGCGTCAGATTAGGATGTGATGACAGAGGACATAAGGTATTGCTGGGCAGTAAAATGCCTCTGGCCCCAAGCAAGCCTCTCCTCATTAATTTTATCTCAACCCCATCTCCCTGATTTGTCACTGGCTGTGAATTCTTCAATCCCTTCTCTCCATAAAAGTGTCTAGCTGTCTCTTAAATTCATTTATGCCACTGCCTTTTAGGATCTTACCTGATAACTTACTCTTTGTGGTTTCCATCCAGAGCAAAAAGCCCTGCTTGAGTGAATTCCCTCATTGCTTTTAATTTCCTAATTTTTGAGGTTGTGTGGCTGTCTGCCCTGGTTATTCAATTCCTCACCAATATGAGCATTATTTTTATGGATGTTTATTTTTTCTAGCTACCTAAAAAGACTGTTGTCTTATTTTGTTTTTTAAATGGCAGTTCATTTCCTAAAAGATCAGTGGGCAGCCTTTTACACATTTTTATGCCAACTGCAAGCTTGGAAAAAGTTTTAGGAAACCTTCCTTTTACACCATACATATGTATACTATACATATAGCAGGGACTCATGGGCATGGGTCAGATAAACACAGCCCTGAGTCGAGTTGCTAGCTTTGGCATGTTTCTTCCCAACATACAAGTCTTTTCCCATTTTCTATGAATTGTATATTTTAAACCATCCTCCCCTACTATATTAACCATCAACAGATGACAACACAGCTTCTACAAAAACATTACACCACACTGTCTTGATAATTTTTGCAATGCTTTTAAATTAATAAACTTTAAGAAACAGTAATAAGACTACTATGTTCACATGTGTATCTCTACTCTTCACAACTCACCTTGGGTTACTTGTAAAACTCTCTTATGTACATTTTCAATTTCGAGACTTTGTGCTCCAGTCCAGCTCAAAGGACATTATTAGACTTTCCCTGTTTCATTTCTGTGCAGATTTCATTGTCCGTCATGGTCAATATCTCTTCCCTTAATTTTCACAGAGTCCAGCCAGGTAGGTCATGACCAGATTCTTCTATAATCTTTTTACATATTTAGACACTGTAATGAGATCATCATCCAGTCTGCTTTTTCTTTCCGGCTAAATATGCTACAATTTTTGAGTCTTTTTCTCCTCTGTGGCATAAAATTTAACTCTTTACCTTTCCTGCACTATTCTAAAAACTGACTAAAGTGTCAAAGCTGTAGGTGGTATTTCAGTCTTGGTACTTTTGAGTGAACAGATTATTTTAAAAATATGGTGAATCCAACTTAGATACAGTTCTTATACTTATGCAGAAAGATCTGCCTCTAAGACACTGCTGAGTGTTACAAAACCTGCTATTTGAACCAGTCAAAAAAAAAAAAAAAGAAAAGAAAAAAAAAAAAAGAAAAACCAAAAAAACCCAGAGGGTGACTGCTAATTCCCACATGTTGGCTATTCCCACTGGTTATATGGGTGCCTGATGGTTATCCTTACCAGCATCCAGCCTACCAGGTAGGGAAAAGGAGAAAGGCTCAAGGCATTCTTGTTCCTTCATTATAAACCATGCAGAGCACAGAGCTTTGGTAGGACATGGAGTAAATGTTCAGCAAAACAACCCAAGGCCCAGTCTGGCACATGCAGAGTGCTCTCTTATAAAGGTATTTTTTTTTTGTTACAGACTTATTAGTGAGAGAAAACTGGAACACTGAACCCGTGGATTGTGCTGCAGCATTAAATAATAATAACCAGTACTTCTTGTGTTATCTGTGGACTAGTAATGAGATGACTGTGTCCTTCCTCTCATTGCTTAGCAAGTTAATTCCTGTGGCCCCGAGTTATCTGGAAAGCAAAAGTAGAGAACCCAGAGGAAATGCTGCATTTATTTTTCAGTGCTGTCTACAGTCTCATGGGGCTGGCATGATTTGTACCAAGGAAAGATTTGTTCCACTTGCAAGGAAGGAAAAAAATAATCATGGGGATGGGGTGGTATTTACCATAGCTGTATAAACAATAACTTTTTGATGTTGATTTTGGAGGCAGATGTGATAGGAATTGTCAGACACATGAAAGAGTGAAAAGCTAGGACAGGCAGCAGCTGCACCCAGGACAAGGTCATGCAAGTGCAAGAAAGATAGTGGGCTGATGTCTGTATTACTGTCATTTGCTTCAAGGCTAGCACAATAGATATGAACCGTGTAGCACTTAAAAATATTTGTTCCTAGCTGTAATTTCATGTATGAGCTGCAGCTGCTTTGCTTGGTGCCATATGTCCTTCTCTGGTGTTTGTATAAAAATGGGAAAAAATACGAAGCAGAAAAGGACGCTGTAATAGATAAAGCACCACAAGCAATTTTCTTTAATACTGGCAGACTGGAACTAGCCAAAGATTATAGTCATCAGGAAAAAAATGCTGTCATTGGTTTGATTTGCTCAAGTCTGGCTGATCGTATGAGCATAGAGCTACACTTTCTCACATCCACCAAAGCATGCCTAAGATCTATTCCTGAAATTGCATCCAAGTGCTTATTCATTAGCAGCTCTACCATGCATATTTATTTTGCACTGCAAATGGTAATGTGTGAACAACAAGAGGGATAATGTCATTATGGAGGTACAAGTAGCAGCTCTGTAGTTATGAGCAGGTTTATGTTTTCATTCAAAGCCATACAGCATTTTCTGCTCCACAGATTTGACTGCTGTAACTGATGTGTTTGCTTAAAATAGGAGATGAAAAATTTGGTTCAGGAAATTTAAATCTGGATTAAACACATTTCTATGCTAATTAATAAAATATCATTTAAGTATCATCTTGTGCTGTGCTTTTAATACAGATCTGCCACACCTGAGAAAACAGCTAGGGTAGAGATGGACTTTACGCCTTATCTGTCTCAGCTCTGGGAGCCAAAACGACAAGAGAGCTAATTTAAGCAGCCCACCCTGGAGATGGCAGCGCTGGCCTGATTTCCTGAGACAATACGTGTTTTTGTTTTTTGACTTTGCACGGTTTACTTGAGCAAAACTTTGGCACCAACCCCAGTGCCAGGATTTATATCAATAAGTATGGAAAGCCCTCAGGGCTCCATGCAGCTGCCTTTTGCAGCACGTGCAATAACATTGGTCTGTTGGTGAGCTCCGTGGCTTTAGTAGCTCACAACTGCATGAAGGAAGATGTGATTTTTTGGAGGAAATAAAAGTCACACCCAGGAAGAGAAGATATACATTGGCTCTGAGAATAATATGGTGTCGTAGTTTTGACTCTGGCTGGCAGTCAAACACCACAACACTGCTCACTCACCCTCCTGTCTTCCCTTCCCCAGGATGTGGGAGAGAAAGGGGTAAAGAGAAAAGAGAGCCATGGGTTGAGATAAGAACAATTTAATAACTAAACTGCAGTAATATTGAAAATAATAATAATAATAGTAATATATACAAATATCCAAATGAGTGATACACAGTGATACTGCTCACCACCCGGTGACCAAGGCTCAGCCCGTTCCTGGCCAATGATCCTGGAGCAGGGAGAGTCCCAAAACCGTACTCCTGGAACAGAGATAAGAGCCCGAGTGCCCAAGAGACTGAGACGACCCTGAGAGAGCCCAGACGGAGACAGCCTGGTACAAGAGAGAGACCCTCCGGACAGAGCCTCACCTGTATACTGGGCATGACACACATGGTATGGAATAGACCATTGGCCAGTTTCGGTCTCAGTCCCAAACTTAAGGTTGAATCCTAGGATACGAAGAGACAGGAAAATGTTAGTATCTCTCCCCAAGATGGGTCTGAAACCCATTTTGAAGGAAGTAAATGCAACCAGAGAAAGTTACAATGCAGTTTTATGTAGCTATTTTTTTTTTTTAAAAAAAAAAAGCAGGCTCCTTGTGTATTTGTTACACATTAGAAAAACGCACGCGCCCTGTGCATACACAGTCTCCCTGGGTGATACTGCAGGAGCTGTGCTGTCCTGCCTCGAGACAAAGCGGGTTGGCGTCACCCAGCCTTGAGCACTGACTGCACAAACAAACAAGGAGGCCGTGTCAGTGCTGGCCACATTTGGGAATTTTTTTGACAAAATGAATTACAATCGGTGGAGAATAATTTATCATAGCTGAACCTTTTTTGGTAGGAAACACTGGCTGAGCAAACCCTTTTGTTAGGAAATACTTTTCAGCTGCAAATTCTGTTCAGGATGAAAAATACCTCCCCTGAAGTAACCAGCAAACTGATACCCAGGATGAACAACAGCAATGTGCGAGGAAAGGTCCCTTTTTCAATTAGTACACCTTTATTTCTGCAAATTAGTATGGCTCAAACAAAAGAGACTAAAAGCCCCCTCTCTGCACAGTGGTCAATAACCCCACGATGAGGGCTTGCTTTTGGGAGAGGGAGGAAAGGCAGTGCAAGGACGTGAGTGTGTGTGTCCTGCCTCCAAACGCCAGATCTCAGCTTTCCCAAGGAAAATTATTTAAATCTCAATATTTCCTAAGAAGGGCAAACTCTTCTCATGAGAGAAATGTTTCTTTTTAGGAAGGAAGCATTTGCTCCTTTGTGCTTTCTTTGAACGACAGCCATCCAGCATTGCATTGCGGTCTTTCATCGGAACTCCTTTAGCCCTAGTTCGGAAGCACAGGAAGCATGAATTAGCTGAAAATAAATGAAACAACTACCCACAACCACCTCAAACTTTGTGACAACTAGGCAAGAAATAGTTTTCTTGTCTAACAGGATTTTTGGTGTTTTGGATGTTGGCGGCTGCCAAGTGTGGGTGGGGAGCCAAGGTCTCACCCCCTGTTACAGGAGGGCTGTGAGGCTGAGGGAGTTCTCATGGGCACAAAGTTCTGATTTTTCTCTGGTTCCATTTCAGTTTTGATTTTCTAATGTTTACACTTCAGTCCAGGATAACAAAGTATCAAAACAAAATTAATTTCCAGCCTTCAGAAAACACCTCAATGGGTTTCAAAAAGCAATGGAGCACTTCAATAACGTGCAAGCCTTCCTCTCTGAAGAGTTTTACATCAATATCTTTGTGGAAACAAACACTTTCCTGATTTCAACAGGTCAGTGTTTCTCATTAAAACACCTTTCAAGGTTCTTGTCTAATTTAGACTATTGCACAGACCCCAATTCCCAGAAACCCTCTCCCTTTCTTTGGGACTTTGATCCCGGACCCTACTAAAACAAAGGTACCATTTTCCATTGAATTTTCTGGAATAGAAACATCTGTGGAAAATTGTAATTCTTTAACATTCACTAGATTTTTTTCAGCAAAGCCCCAAACACAACCGTTTCTTCTCAGATTCTCCAAAACCCTACATGTTACTATTGGGAATCCAGAAAAAAAAAAAACAGAGACAGTTCCTCAGTGTCCTCATCTGGCACTGGCAATAGGCACAGCCAAAAGACCTCCGTGTATTTTGGAATCATGCTCTTAAATCCACGAACCTTTTTGGGAAACTAAACACGTGTTGTTCAAACTCCACCAACAGAAAGAGAACTTGTCTGCGAGCCAGCTGCTTCCTCATTTCACTCCCAGTGTACCCCTAAGAATCCCAGTGGGTAACAGAAAGCTTGCTTTATGACCATCCCTCTATATATAGATTAATGCATTCAGTACAGCCTTTTAGCAGGACGCCAAGCACTCCTCTGCTCAAGTAATAGACTATAATATCTCTGACATTCAGGAGGAAACAACAGAACACAATTAAGAACAGAATACGCAATATTCTCTGAAATAAAACAGATTTCCAATCAATTAAAACAGACTCTTCTTCCAATAGCAGCAGACAAACAATAAATTTACAAAACTAATCGGTTCTACACAAGCTGAGCTAATGAGTGTCATTTGGGTCACATCCTCAAATTGCAAATAAATGTTATCATTTATCAAGCTAACACATTACTCAATAAATCTTCTGCACCACTGTTCATACTTATCAGCTGTGTCATTTAATATTCCTTTCTGATTTAGAAAACTATTTCCTCTGGTGCCTGACCCCTTGTAATGGAAAACTACTGAAAACAGACAGTAGCTAATTCAAGAAATGTATAATTTAGAGCTAAACAGAGCTGTGGACAGCATTTAAATGCTCTAATATGCATTTTTTTTTTCAGTGAGTCTCCTCCCAGGTTGCAAATAATACAAGCTGTTGAGATAAAAGTTTCATTTAAGGAACATCAGACTGTAGGCAATGCAGTAAGAGCTTTTATGGTGTGTAGAGTTGTGAAAATTATTACTCTCTACCCAGACAAGGAGATCTGTTTCCTCATTTATGAAATAGAGAACTGTGGGCACTCCCAGGTACAGGCATAAATCCTCCCCACCTCAGCCATCTGATGTGTTGCACACCACTTGGAGTGTGTGCTTGTGGACCAGTGATTTTGGTGACTTCAGCATTTCCCAACCCCTGCTGAGATGGGAAAGAGAAAGCGGGGAGCTTCCAAACACTACCCTTTCACTAACCCACCATCATCCTGAAAAAACAGAAGGGGAAATAGGTCTTGTTGCTCCTTCATCCCAGCCTACTGCCTTCATCATTGCTTCAGGCTCCTCTGCTTTGCACAAAGACCTTGTTCTGACACTTCCCCATTCCAGAACTGAATTACCCAGATTCATCTTCTTCATCACAGACACATCAAAGAATAGGCACACAGCCACTGGGACACATTTGAGAGGGACATCTTGTGACCGACCTTCCTCATCAGCGTGTTTGTTTCTGTGTCTCAAGAGTGTGTTCGTATCGACTGTCAGACACCAAAGGAGTTATGAACTGCGCCATCCTCTTTTTTCACTTGCTTTACAACACACTGCATAGCTGTGCACAATACATAGGTACAGGAACACATTCTACCCAAAGGGCTCTTACTAGCAGTGCACCAGGTAGGAAATGGTCCACTGGACAAGCCCGGCTGAGACGGGTGCGTCAGTGGTCGGCTGGCTTAACGTTCTTATGTCGATCTAACTTGCTTTGCGTTTTCCATTCGCTTTCCCCCAGCTCCTACTGCTTGATGCTGTGTTTCCCATCTCCTGCCCCACTTCTGCTCTGACTAGTGCCCTTGCATTGACTCAAGCCCCCCTTCACATTGTTATCACTCCTCCCTCTTCTTCTTTATGGCTCCTAATACTCTCGTTAGCCTTCCTATTATTTTCACCTCCTATCGCATCCATTTCCTATGACCTCATTTGGTCCCCATCCTTCATTTCACTCCTTTTTCACTCATTTCAGTCCTTACCCTTCATCATTTGAGCCAGATTAATTTTCTTATCCCCTGCCTGCCTCTGGTACCAGCGCAGATAAAATCAAAGGCAAGACAAGCTTTTTGTTGTCAGTTAAGCTTTGTTGTGCTAGAAACCCCAAAATTCAGGAAGAAATGACTGGTCCAGCAACTGGAGAACCAACATGAGCAGACCAAGTCACCCCTCAGCAGGAGTGATGGGAGCATGGGCCATGCACAAGAATGGAAAGCTCTGCAAAATCTCTCTGAAAATCTCGGGGGGGACATGCCGAGGTTTGCAAAGATTTCCCTTTTAGGGAAGTTTTTATTACAAAGTCAGCAAAAAGCACCTCTTTGGTACAAGAGGACTCTGCTGTCAAATAAATTGCTCTCGTAGGTATAGCTGGAGATTAAATCCAAAATAATGTGGCTTGAATTACGGAGCCAAAAGCAAACATAAGTATGGAGAAAGTTATAAGCAACTGAAAATTAGAGGTTGGTTATGGAAACTGTAGAACTAATGAAATTCTCCAGCATAAGCTGTTTTGCAGTCCTCATGAACTAGCCTTAACATACTAAATTCTATCTCTCTGATTTCACCGAAAATGTACTGAAACAAGCAAATCTGCCATTTCTGGATCTCCATACCAACAAAACCCAGATAAACATGCCAACACTTCAACCACTCCTTTGAACTATAGTTTTGATCTTCCTGCTTTCAGTGAGAGTCCTGAATGCTGAACAACACTGGAATATCCAAATTGGTATCCACTGTGCAGAGATGGGAAGGAACTTTACACTTGACCATTACACTTATTTTAATGTTTGTTTTTACAATTTACTAAACACAGGAATACTATAGGTAGAATCTAACAATGTGTAAATACCTCAAAAATAGCATGCATAACAGTCATGACACATCAACCACTATTGAAAACACACTTCCTTGAATTTTAGGGTTACACTTCACACTGCTAAATGTCTTAGATATGTTTATCCAGCTATTTCTAAAGTAACATGCATCACTAAAGTTAAAGTAAATGCATTTGCAGTGTCTGTTGACCACTTTAATCAGTTTAATACACCATTCACAATAAGATACACGCACAGAGGTGTTACATGAGTATTGGATAAATCATCCTTATTAAAATACTCAGCCCTCCAACTAAAATAAACAGCTTTTCTCTGAATGTTCATATGCTGAAACTCATCTGAGTTACCATGTCTCTTTGCACTTTTGGTAAATATTTTGCTTCGTGAGCCTTCTCTGTGTGCATTGTGTGTGTGTGAATACTTCAGATGAATGTTTTGTGGTAGTATTTATATTTCTAGGTGCACGTCGCCTGCAATGGCAATGAATAATTGTTAAACATCTCGCAGAGCTTTGTCTTTGCACCAAACTGTTTTTTTTCCTTTTGCACATAAAGAGACTGCTGTTTCCTTAACTAACTGTGTTTCAACCTTTAGAACAAACTTCAGCTTTATAAGCTGGAAATATTTTTATGCAGTCGTGTTATCTACTTTCGGCAGCTTTTAAGTAGTCTCAGATGAGGTGAACACAGGCTATTCCATGACAGTATCTATTTTCAAAAACACAGAGGCCACAGCTGAGAGCATTCACAAACCACACCTCTAGCATTTGTTATTTTACTCTAGTGCATATTTTTTCATAGAAGTAGGAAGCAGATGTCCACAGGGATGTGACCTTTATGCAAATCCCCTGTCTGTTTATTCCGTGAAGATATATACTATACCTTTATTCCTTTGCTTAACCATTCTTCATTTAATTAGCTCTTTGTGCCACATATTCATTATACCCATGCACAACCAATTTCCTCTCTTTGTGCTTTCTGCTCGTTCTTCTCCTGTTCGATAGTGTGCACATCCCCAGTCACTCCTGCATATATCACTCCTCTTCCTACCGTGGCTTCTGCAAAGCCTGGCTTGCGAGCTCAGGAAGAGCCAGTTTCAGAAAAAAAATTACCAACCATTTAACAAGACTTTGAGCACCAGTCATCTGGATTTACTCTGCAGTCTTTAAGCAGGTATTGATCACAAGGAGTACCGCTGAAATAGTAGAGTTCTGGGCAAATAAGTAGAAACAGCAGAGAAGTTTTTTCTACCCATGCTTCAAAGTATTGAATGTTCCATTATGAAAGCCACTCTGGTTAGAATTCCTCTCTTAGAATCATAGAATCGTAGAATCATTGAGGTTGGAAAGACCTCAAGGATCATCAAGTCCAACCGTCAACCCCACACCTCTTATCCTAACTCTGCTGCTTGCTATTTTCAGTGAAACCCAATAAATAGTTTCTGTGGGGTTTTGCTTTCAAAGATACAGAATAATGGTTGTAACTCCCCTCAGGTGCTTGTTCGCCATAGTTACCACCTCACATTTCTGAGAGCTGCTGGTTGACCGAGCTTTGGACCGCAAAGACATGGGCTGAAGGAGTGAGCCCTGAGGTGGCAGAATAAATTAGAGAGTAACTGCCACTGTGTAAGCAGCGACAATCATAATTTATGTTCCAAAAAGATGACATCAGAAGCCCTAAAAAAACCCCACCCTTGGAAAATCAGGTAAATTAATACAGATAGGTATGTAACATGTCAGCCTACAGTTGGTGGTAGTCCTTATTGCAAAACCTTTTACATTCTTCATCCAGATTTCAAAATTTTCACTCTGTGCTCTGCCATTTCTTAATTTCGACCTTTTTTAACAGTATACATTAGGTTTTAAAAAGATTTGCCCATAGCACTAAGCAGAAATCACAGGATGAAGAATTTTAAACTTTGATTGCGTGCAGATTAGAGAGGAAAGGATGCATCAGTATGCTGCTGTTCTGAGAAATGAGTGAAGGCTATTCTCTCATGGTTGTAGAAGTCTGACTTGTATGAAGGTATTTTAGATGTATTTAATTATATCATAGAGCAGGATACACTCCATATAGTGTAGTATCTGCTGACTGAATTTTCAAGATTAGTAAGTATGCTCCAAAGATAAGATTCTGAAAAAACATCAGCTAATCAGTGTGCTCTCTTGCCATGGATTTTATTGAGCACGTTAGTTGGCATTAGCAGTCTGTTTTACTTTAGGCTCCGCAGCATTTTGGACATCTTTTGAAACTATTTCAATAAAGTTTTGGTAGAGCGCTCAGGGTGTTAAGCACATGTTCACCATTAGCAATAATGGGAGTTATGCACATACCGCTATCAGGACTACGTCTACTAATTACCTCCAAAGCTTTCTATTCTGAACCACATACATTAAGTGCAGCATTTGCCACAATGCACTTGAGTTGCTTTCATTCATACTTCTGTTCTGGTCTCCAGACAGACCAAATATTCTGATCATGTCACTCTTTGGTGCTAAATTGGATACAAATGTACTCAGATAATTAATCACACTCAGTGCTTATTGTGCATCTTTCTTATTACTATGCAAGCAGATTTTGCACAGCTTGTAGTTCGTTATCAGATTGCATGAAAACAACTGATTACCTTTCTTCTCATATAATTGCATTAACAGACAAGCCAGCCTTCTTTCTCCATGTATCTTTGACCATGTGAAACACTTCAAGAAAGACTCATCAGGGAAAAGGAGCATTATTCAGGTTTCATTTACCCCTGTCAAACACTAAGTTCAGAAATATCCAGGATTCCCATCCTCATAGAAAGCAGAAGTAAAAGAATGAAATTCCTTCAGCTGTCACTCATGACCAGCAGAGCTAAATTCCACTCTTAGTTCCATCCCTCTGCCTGGCCATGGTCATGGTCATGGAAAGACTCTGCCATGGCTGTTGCATGAAGCACCTTTTTCTGTTAAAGCTACTATCAAACTTTTCTCCATCTAATGAGGACCCAGGAAGAAAATAAAGTACTGACATGAACCCAGAAACCCACCTAGACTAATCTAATTAGCCTTTTTGCTGATGTCAAGGGATTTACACAGAGCAAAACTTGGCTGAATGTCACCACCACCTTTCCCAGGAAGAGTCACCTTCTGGAAGATGTCACTAGTGCAACATCCTTCCTTGACAGCATCATTCCTGAAGCAAACAAAGCCTTAACATTCACAGGGTACCTTAACACCCAGACGTTCACAGTATACCTGCAAAAGCAACCTTGGCCTCCCCTCAGTTCCCCCTGGCTCCCCAAAAAATACAAAAAAATAAGAACGCAGAAGAAATCTAGAGTGATTTGATTGCAGAAGTATGTTTTCCATGGACATTTATCATCATTGTTAGATTATTAAAACATCCAAAATTACCATGACACAAGTTGCAATAAGTCACTGACTTTCTGTCCTTATCACTCTGGGTCATTGGGGCTCAGATTTTTTTACCTTATCCAGATATTGTTTTATTCCATGCCTGTAGCTCTAAGAAAACTGGTTTGGGACCCTCTGGGGATGGGTTCTGTTCTTCCAGCCAGCTGCAGCTCCCTCTGTCCTTCTGGTGTTCCCACCCTGGGGACCTGCCCAGAGCCTCCTGCTTTCCCCGTGGTCAGCTGCCGTGTGCTCTGAATGAGACGTGGACGTTTATTTCTGGAGCACCTGAAAGAAACATGGGCCCTATTTGGACTTATTGTGCTTGTTAATTTTGAAATGAGATATAGCCACAGTTCAGTCTTTTAATGATGGGTAGAGCCTAAATAGTTTCACATAAATTTATGCTGTTGATATATATTTTTAAAATAAACTAAAAGTGACTATTATTATAATTTCATCTTGACAGGATGTGTAACTTTTTTAGTTTTATTAGATTGCATGAAAATGCACCTATGAGATTTTAGCTTCCTTTTTGAGCTCCCATAGCAGATATTTTGCTCTGTATTGAATCTGCACTATATTATTAATAATTGTCCCTTTTTACCTGATAACTTCCAGGAAAAGGAAGAAGAGTGGCTTAAATTCTATAAAGAAATTAAGAGCTTTGCTGGCAAAAGATTAACACTGTATTGACCCACTTTAGTGTTCTTTTCAAGACTAACATTAAAGGAGAATTCTTCATCTAAGCCTCCCTTAAATATCAAGTATTAGTCCGTCTCTGATACAGGGAAATATTGCTAATCTTATTAAAAGTAATGGGAAACATAAACCAGAGAAAACTTTGTTCGAGATGCTCTAATTGGCTTGATCCATTGAAAATAAACACAGAAGTGCTGCCTCCCAGAACAGTGGATAAAATCACCCTTGTTCTCCCTGTGCAGCTTCTGCTGACTTGTACCTACAGCTGAGCAGATAGATTTTATTCACTCGATATTTCGATAGGAAGGGCTGCCAATCAAGCCTTCATTTCCAGGAGATGGATGAATCTGTGCTAGTGAGGGTTATTCAAGAGCCGTGTCTTCTTGTCAGTGTTTATAAGAAGATTCTTCAGTTCAATTCTGTCCCACAGTGCAATTACAATTCTTGTTTCTTACTATACATCTTCTTTTGTTTAAAAAAACAGAATGCAGGAGCAGTTAATATGCTTATTTGCATAAGGGCATTTTACAGCACACACCAACAACCCTGTTCCCTTATGTAATTATATCAGTTCAGCTTTTTCCTAGGGCTTTCTTCTCCTTCTCATTATGCCTTCACCAGTGCTAAACTTCTCTGTGCATGCCTCTAAATTATCCCCTTAGCCCAATCAATGTTTAGAGCTGTAATCAAACTGAATTCAGGCTCTGTATCCTTTCTCATTAGTTTGGTTACACTTAAAAAACTAGAGACAAATAGCATTCATTTCTATCATACTTTGGAATCGCTTCTGGGATCAAATTATCATTCACACCTGGATGAAGCTGTTGGCTTCACTGGGATTGCATGTGCAGATATGAAAACAGGATACAATGAGACCATTGGCTGCATAATAAAATAGCACTTTCAGAAAATTAGCTCTCTTTTCTGCTGGGATAAAGCAGTCACACAAAATCAACCATAAATACATATTTACAACTCTGAGCCCGCAATTATTTTCCCAAAGGTTATCTTTATTTGTCTGTAAATTTACTGGGATGATAAATCCCTCTGGTAGCTCTTAGGAAAATTTGAAAATCTTTTATTTTCTTATTAATGACTTCCCTCTAAACATTTCAAAAAAGGGAAGGTACCTAATGAACTTTATACTACTTTGGTATGTCATATACATGTTTAAATACTCACCTCCTGTACGAGGACAGGCTGAGAGAGTTGGGATTGTTCAGCCTGGAGAAGAGAAGGCTCCAGGGAGACCTTCGAGCAGCGTCCAGTGCTGAAAGGGGGCTACAGGAGAGATGGAGGGGGCACACTTCATCAGGGGGTGGAGTGATAGGATGAGGGATAACAGTTTTAAACTGAAAGAGGGGAGATTTAGATCAGACATTAGGAAGAAAGTCTTCATTGTGCGGGGGGTGAGGCAGTGTCCCAGGTTGCCCAGAGAAGCTGTGGGTGCCCCATCCCTGGAGGGGTTCAAGGCCAGGCTGGATGAGGCTTTGGGCAACCTGGGCTAGTGGGAGGTGTCCCTGCCCATGGCAGGGGGGGTGGAACTTGATGATCTTTAAGGTCCCTTCCAACCCAAACCATTCTGTGATTGTATGATTCTGTACTTACTGCTTACACATATGCATTGTCGCCACTTACAGCAAACAGAGAAGAAAAAATTTCAATTAAGTTTCATAGTACCAGGTTTTCTTTCACCACTGCTTTTAGAATCCTAGGAGGAAGAAAAATAAGGTCTTCACTGTTAATTTACTGTATTAAGGAGAATGGCCTGTGAAATATCTGTATTATTTTTGCACATATTTGCTACATACATGTATGTGTACCATATTTTCATGGCTAAAATATTGTAACTTTTTCAGATGGCAAATGGTCCACAAACTTTATCCTTGCAAACAAGATCATAATCTTTTTTATTCTTTTCAAAAATTTGTATATGAGAGAGAAATCTCTGCCCTCAGATAATTATCCAAGTAAACTAGTTTCATATTACGTCAGAAGCAAGACAATAATCATATTGCAACAGGAGATATAACCTAGCATAAATAGAAGGGTTTTTAATTACTCCTATGATTATATGAGGTGAAGGAAAAATTACAGCTTCAGGCATCTGATGCGCAGGAGTTATACCTCGCTTTCTACTTCTCGTTTGCAGAAATTCAGGATGTTTCCAGTTACACTATTTTGTGGTACTCTCAGGTTTCAGTCTTTTCCTTCCTTTTCTTTGCCTCCTCCCATTTTTCCTATTTTACTAAGAGCTAGAATTTAATTTCTTTAGAAGGCCAGCTTAGAGCATCTCACTCTGTACATGTGTTTGAGTCCATATACTCTGTGCCACTTTGAAAATGTGAGATGAAATACTATGGATCTCTGCTGATATTCCCTGAGACACAATGTTCTCTGACAAATACCTGCTCAAGCCCAGCCTACACTATCTGGACTAGCAGAGCTTGCTGCATCCCAGGAGAAATGCTCAGACTCGAGGCAGCACAGACATGTCCTCCTCTTCTTGCTGTGTCAGAACTAAAGCCTGGATCAAACATCCTCAAAACTAAATATCCTGGTGACAGAACAGATGGACATCCTCAATTTGAAATCTCTCTGGAGTTCTACTGCAATACTTAGCAGTTTTTCTTTTGTTGTTGTTGTTGGGGTTTTGTTGTTGTTGTTGTTTTATTAAACAGAACTAAATTTTGAAAGTATCATCTCACCGAAGAAACTGAAAACTGTAATGAGTTTTGTGGTCAGGCAGTAATTATATCAGCTTTCCCTAAAACTGGATGTATTCAAATTCTTATCTAATTACATTTTCGAAATTAAGCAGGGGAGAGAAAGGTCATAGCATTGTAGCCAGCATATTCTGTTTTCCTCTGGAAAGAGTACAAGAATAGTTTCAATGGAAACAGTTTGAGATTATGCTTGATAATTTGTAATTAACTCTCCAGGGTGCTGTGAGACCTAATTAATTACTTATTGGAAAGCATTTGGAGATCTTTGGATGAAAGTTGCTATAGTAATGCCAAGAATTGTTGTTATTGTTATGATTAGGTATTTTCCATCCCCAAATGCAGTTAGGTGGAAAATGTACCTTTATTACCTTACGATATCTTACAACCAGGACTAATCTGCTGAAAAGCAGTATTTAAAAGCTGAGAATAATTGTCTCTGCTGTGGGAAGCTGGAGATGCTTATTCTAAAACAGTGAATATAATTTATGAATAAGCCTAATACATAAATTGCATTCAGAAGCTCCACAGTAATAACACACTTTCTATTCTCCATCTGCAGATAAGCAAAGTGCATCTATTTGTAGACTTTGTCTTCTGTTAGAATTTGCCTTACGTTATGAAACTGTCTGCAGTGCTATGAAATTACTGTGTCACAAACGCCTCCATGTGTTTAGCATCCAGCTTTTGCTCTCGGGTCTGTCAACAGGAACATGTGACCCAAATGCAATTAAGCCAAATTAATATAATAAGGGGGGGAGAGGGGGTCATGAAGATATTAGGATTCCTGGGATGATACCTTGGTACAAACTTGAGAAACCAATTCATCACAATTTATTATTTTTCCAAGCACTTGCGTTTGCAGAGTGGAACAGACTCGCATATAAAAAAGAAGACAGATGTTAGCCTGTCTCCCAAAAGTCAGAGAAGAAAAGGACAGCTTCAAAAAAAAAAAAAACAAACCAAAAAACAAACAAACAAACAAACAAACAAGAAAACCAAAAAAACTTGCAGAGGCTTGAGCTGGAGGAAGGAACCTGCTTTTGCAGTACGGTTTCTTCTATTCAGCTGAGCTCTGAGCTGTGGAGGAGGGAAACTGAATAAAAGTTATGTGCAAGGACCCAAGAGCCTTTTGGTGCCTCCTGCCAGAACGCAAAAAAGTTCAGTCTTGGTACATAAACTGAGAAAGCTGTAGAGAATTTTCTCAGAATTCTATACAGGCGTTTTTCTTTCCCTCCATCCCTGTCCTACTGTTTTATGGCAGCTAAATCTAAAGCAATTGGTTAAGTTATGCTCTGTTAACCCTAACCATATCTGTGCTTTATCTTAAGAACCCCCTGAAAATACCCACTGTTGTGAAAAAGGATCTGTTTGCGTTACACCAAGGAATCCAAGGGATAGAAAATACTCCTGAGGTTTCCTTGCTGTGAAGCGCTAACAATCCGAGAGGCTAAAGCAGGATGCTCTGCTTTACCCTGTTTAGACAAAGAAAAGCTGAAGTTTGAAGCTAATGTGTGTCTTCCAAATACAAATCTACCCTGGAGGAACCCTGACAGCGCTGTAATAATGTGGGTAAAAACTAGACAAAAATATGCATGTGATCTATGGTATCCATAATACTTATATGCAGAAATACAGTTTACTAAAAGTAAGTCTTCATGCTTTCTTCTTCAGAAGAAGAAAGATAGAAAAATGTATTGCTTTTAATATTCTTTCACAGGTAATACTACATTTATGAATAAATCTCAACATGCACACAAGATAAACATCTAACGCTATTTTTTTACGGTGTCGAACGCGTAGTTCCCCCAAGCATTAGCTGTCTCTAACAAGCAGGCAGTGGTGTCTCTCTGTTTACCTTGTCAACAGCATTCATTTCTGTTATCACTCTTCTGGAAGAACAAAGTTTCTAGATATGCCTCAAAGGTGAACATAATTACACTGTTTACATTGCTATCCCTGCAGGGATCATAAAATAGTACTTAGAACAATGTTTACAGTCATCAACGAGGCAGCAATCACTCTGTACATACCAGAAAGGCAGAAAACAATATCCCGTCACTAACTAATTGCAGCTGGGACCATGCTGTGGAAAGATCCTCCGTCTCGCATGTGATCTAGGTGCTGGGTACATCAGTAGCCTAAAGCATCCAGCAATTACTCTGTCCATCAAATCAAAATTTCTCTAAGGTGTTTTATTTTCACTGCAGCCCTGCAGATGACGTGACTTGCCAGTTTCTAACTTTATATTCAAAGCAACACGATAAATAAATCAAATGTAACTAAGCATGCTTTAATGCCCCAACCAAAACACATCCTTCCGCTGTGGTAAACTTCTTCATTTTTCTGCTAGGGTCAGGGACAAAGTTAAGTGAAGCCCATTGAAGAGTTTTCTTTAACTTCAGTGGTTTTGGGGTCAGATGTTTGCAGTGGGGTGCACAAAGACCAGGAGTGAAGCGGGAATCCTGCTGCGGAGGGGTTCCCACCAAGGGAGGGTGGCTGCTCATCCTCCCCTCCACCCTGCAAGCCACCTTCCTCCCCGTGCATGTGTGCATTGAGAACATAGCTACAACACCACTTCTTAAAGTTTTTTTCTGTAAATTATATAAGAAATACTGATATAAGGCAGCACAGCAAGGTTTGTACATTGCTCATGGATGATGACTCGGAGGCAGTTGGCTTTTAGCACAGAAACAGGTATTTTCCTTATTTCTTGATTGCTAATCACTGTTCAGTCTGTTCTGTTCAACCTAAGGTAGCTGTGATGTGATCTTATATTCACAGTCTTCCTGTTGTAATATTAAGCTTTTCCTGGCTGACACTTTACATTCATCATTTGACGACTTGGTAGTCAAATATCCTCGCTGTTTGCCAGAGGGAGAGCACAGGGGAGGCATCAGCTCCATTGCACATCCATGGGTATGGCAGCAACAGAAGTTCAAACTAATCAGCCAACATCATCAAATATGTATCATAACAACCCGAAAGCCATCACTTTGGAAAGAGGAAAAATAATAAAAGAACTACAGCATATGAAATGCATCAAGGGTAGAGCAAAACCAATTTTTGTGGGAATCCTTGGACCTTGTCGACACAGCAGTGTTGTTTATGGAGGCAATTATGCTGTTATAAACAGATTGCTGATATAAAAGTACAACTTTAGAAGCTAACCAGATGGAGGACATACCTTTACCCTGGCTAACTTGGACAGCACAAGGTCTGGGGAGCCCTGTGGGATGGTTGTGCAGTGTTGCTGGCCCAAAGTGGGCATCTGTGGGACTCCCCGAAACCCCAGCATTGTACCTGGGGGTCTGGGGCTGAGGTGGGCAGAGCCTCCCAATACTGGGGTGCCAGCTACATCTCTGTACGTACACGATGTCTTGGGAATCACTGTCCAGAGACCAAGAGAGTTTTGAGGGGGTTTTAGTCATTTGCCTTTTTTTTTTCCCCCCCTCTCATCTGTCTAAGAGTGAGATCTGGTGAAGTCACCAAGCACATAACCACAGATGACAGCGAGGTCAGGGCTTCCACCAAGCTGTGAAGCTTGCTCTTAACACAGCATTTCCAGCTGCAAAGCATGGGTCAAATTCAGGGTTACTGCTGTCATATATATTTAGGAGGTGACAATCGTAAAAGGAAGGTCCACCGGAGGCACAGTACATACATTATCAATTCCACAAGCCATCTGTGAAATCCTGACCTCTTTAGACCTATTTCCAACTTGAGAAAATAAAGCACTAAAAAGACAGGGGCATCTTCTAATCACTCGGAAGACTGAAATAAAACATTTTCAGACAACGGTTTGCCATCTCTTTTTTGCCATTTGTACAGCATGTTACAGTTTCAGTTACTCACTGAGTTCTGCACTTACACTGTTTAAACTGAGACTGGAGCTGCTGTTGGCTGCCGTTCTCTTTATGGAGTTTCAAACTAAACAACTTACTGGGTCTCAAATACTTCAACATCGAATCTGTGTCCATATTATTAAAAAGAGGCAGTTTTGGTGTTCTTGTCTTTCCAGTGCACTATTCATATTATCCTGTGCAAATGGGGAAATATTTAGAAGCCTTCATGACCTCTAATGCATTGAAAAAATTTCTGAGCAAATTTTTTGGCATATATGATTTTTTAAATTTTTCTTATTTCATCTTAGACTAAACTCTCCAAGTTCAATAGGCATTCACATATAAGAAGTCTCATTGATTGTGATGGACTTCTTTCTGCAACTCTTAATAATAATGGATAAATGTTTCAAATTAAGTATGTAATTATCTATCCTCCATATCATTATATAATTAGATTTTTTTAACCATCTGCATTAACGTGGTTTAGCAATTAAGATACACATATTGAAAAAAAAAAGAAAAAACAGAGAGGAACTGCTCACAAACTTTCAAACACATGAAGAAAACATGGCTGGAAGCTGGGGGCAGCACAGACAGAAGATTCCAACATGGTGCTTTCATGTGCCAAATACGACTTGCCCCCCTCCTCTGGAGATCGGTTCTGGCTGGAACGACCCCTTCATCATGGCCCTGACTGCCCCTCGAGCAGAGCCAGCAGTGCTCATCAACCTGTGAGATCAAACGAGCAGGAGCAAGCAGCAGCTCTGCTTGTGTTTGTGGGGAGGTTTGTGCACGGATCGTATCCGATGTCTTGCTGGTGCAAGGGGCCATATCCCCCTGATGCATGGTCATCCCAGCAAGCTCAACGCCCAGGGAAACATCCTAATTGTACCTGATTGCACAGCTTGTCCCCCAAAATGAAGCAAAATGCCTCGTACCTGCAGGGGTTTATAAAAATGTGCCTTCTCAATCCCTGGGATAATATTTCCGTGTTAGTCATCTCTCAGTCATCTCCAGATGACCTCACACTTGTTTTCTCTGGGTTCCTTCTCCTCCTTCCAAATGGTGCCAAAATAATTGCACCTTTCACACTGATTGCATTGCAGCGTCTTTGTGTGCACACCACTACTCCCTAATGACTGTTTTCTTTTTTTTCCTTTCTTTGAGACCAGAAGGGACTCTGGATCAATGTATCCGATCTTCTGCAACATGTACCAAACACCTGTCTTCCAGAAAGGGACTCAACCTTGATATAAAGATGTTAAAATTAAATTTGTCATTTGCATTGCTATTTTAAATTCTAACTATCTTACTTTTCCAAGTAACACCCTAGATGTCTTCATCGCAATCATATTTTAATTTGTATATGGATAAATTCACTTACACTTTCTTAGGTGGACCAGAAGGACTAAAATATATTAAAAAAATCTGTTTCTAGGAAGCTCTAAATTACATTAGCAATATATTCTAGTAATAGCAATCAAGCCTGGCTCATTTCCTTGGGATTAATGACTAGCTGGGAGAGCTGATGGCCCCAAGTAGTAGTCATTATTTTATTAGAGATCTTTTTTTGTTGTTTTTAATTAGGCAAAGATTAGAAAAAATCTCGTCTCCTCTGTGCGCAAGAGGGACGAGAGCATCATAGGAGAAAAAGTACAATCGCTCAGAGTAGGGAAAAGATCTCTTTAAAATGTTGGATAAGCTTTGGTGAGATCACCAGGTTAATACTGTAACACACCAGTGTTTTCTGTGGGTTTTGCTGTTCTCTCAGTGTTTGTATTTTGCTAGTCCCAGAGGGTTTTTTTTTTGTTGATGTTTTGAAAAACGAAGCATGTAGATTTTTGAGGAACATTTGTAAATATATTGTGCACTTTTAGAAAACGTTTTATAGCACAATTGCTTATGATGGGTGGCTCTGTCTGACTTCTAGTCTGACAGCTAGAATGCATTGAAAATGGGAGAGGAAAAGGAAGACTGGAAAATGTCAAAGGTCTTTAAAACATTAAAAATCCCAAACCCTTGGGTAAAAAAAAAAAGGAAAACAAAACAACCAAACCAAACAAAAAAAAAAAAAAAAGACAAGGATTTACAAATCAGTCAATTTAACCTCTCTTGCCAGAAAAATATTGGAACAAATAGTTAAATTATACCCAGAAGATAGCAGGGAAATGTGTAACAGCCAACAGAAGCTCATCAAGAATTGTGACACTATTGTGACAAGATTCTTCATTGAGAATTATGTCAACTGTCTTCCTCTATCACAAGGCAAGAGACTTGTGCTACTTCCCCGAAATTTCCTTATGCTAACATGGCTTAGATGAGCTTGATAGGGTGGATAGTGTAAAGCTGCCAGCAAACCCACACTGAGAAGGAAGGCAGGAGGGGCTGAGTGTCGGAAGGTAAGGACCTGCCAAACAGCTCCTGAGAGAGCTGCTGCATCCTCAGCTTCCTGCAAATCCACGTTTCGCCAGTGACTGGTGAAGGTCAGAGCACAGAGTTATAAAGTTTACGTGTAACATGAAGCAGAAGAGAACTGCAAGCACACTGGAACATGAATTTTATTTTTTTTTTAAAGATACTCTTCAATAGGAAAAAATTTCAAGTTTAAATAGGAACAATCAGCTGCACAAATACAGAATGGTTAACAGTGCTTAGTTAGGGTGATGTAAATCAGAAAAAGACCCGGAGCTCAACCAACAGTGGCTGAGAAAAGCAGAAAGTATGATCAGATGTTTACTAAACACACAACTCGTACAGGCACGCACACATGGCTACTGCCCTTGATTTTGGGGAAAGAAGAGGCGTGGTACTAAATGACAAGGTGGTATGGATAGTGGCTTCAGAAAGACAAGGGCAAGAATGTTTGAGATCAGACTGATTCTGAGGATGATGAGGATGAGTTTTTCTAACCATACCTAACCAGGTTGCTCTTGGGTTCCTTTGCAGCTTTTGAGCTTCTCAAAAAAAATTGTCAAGAAAAAAGAAAGGGGAAGAAGCCTTCTCACTGTGTCTGATAAGCAGGAACCACATACCATGAATAAGAAAAACTTAACCCACCATAAAAAAATCACTGTGCAAAGTTCAGATGGGTTTGATCCTCATTTTCAAAACAACATATAAATTACCACCTCTTTAAAGAGATAGTTGTCTCTCTCTTTAAATGTTGTTATTTGTAACTTTAAATACTGCATCTTAAGAGAATTGGTGCCCATGACAATGCTGTTTTCAGTTCAAGCAGACTCTTGATGACTTTGTCTTTGTTAACTTATTTGTCTTTGCTTTGTGAAATTATCTGTCATTAACTCATCATGTTCTGCAAATCCTCTGCAGTAATAACTATGTGCAACAGACCTTCTGTCTAGTCAGTTGAGATTTGACAGCCTCTGTTTGCTAAACGTATCACTTCACTGAGACTTTGGAACACACTTTTCATCTTGCTCCATTCTCATTATCCAGCTAAGGTCCTTATAACATATGGTCCTATTTTCCTAATTGCATTCACTGTTACACGTCAAACCAAGCTAATCTTTCAAACCGTCAGGCTAATCAGTACAAAATGCATGGCCACTGTTTGCACACATGCTGGTAACAAGAGGGGAACGGGACCTACACAAATCAGAAAATGCCACTGAGTCCCAGCTGTCTTGTTTATTCCTCCTTCATTTTCTAAGGTTCTCTGCAATGCATCTTCTTTCACATTTACATTTTCAGAGTAATTTTCTCAGCAGAGAACTATTAGCACTGGTGGCTGATGTCCTACCCAGCCAGATCTTCACCATGACTTTGGGTAGTGATTCCCATGAGACAGATTTTAAGGTGAAGGACCAATATTGTAGTTGTATAGTATGGTATTATTATTAATATTCACAAGAAAATGCAACTTATTATTTAACCACTTTTAAGGCAGCAAAAATGTAGACAGTCAGTGTGGTGATTACCACTCAGTTGTAGGTTTCTTATTTGGTAAAAATAAAAGGTAACATGCAGCCTGTAATTTGCTCATCATATCTCGGACATAATCACAGCAAGCCTCATCATTCTCCTAAAGCAGGTTAGCTGGGAACATGCAGAGAGGGGTTAGGGGAGATATTGGTTTCTACATTTAAAGATATGGCAGCAGACAAAGAATAAAAGATGAAGAAAAGCTCTGTGCTTACATTTTTAAAATATTTTTGGTTTCTGCGCCAACTGATACATCATAGACAATTCCATCAAAGCTGTATGAATTCAGTAGAACTAACCTAACTTTTAATGCATCTCCAGTAAATCACTGAATTTTCTTTAATCTTGAATAAATGTACTAGAAATGAGAAGCATTTCAGCACTCTATTGAAGAACCTCCTTTTCCTAGATGCTTTGATTTAACCAAGCGAATTCCAACAGCTAATACACATGCAGAAGAAAGGAAGACTCATTGGGCCAATTAGGGATTTTCTGTTTACAAGCTGTTTTTCCAATACACCTTTAAAAATCTTACAAGTTTCACAACCAGTAGTGAAGCTGAGCATGTATTCCCAACAGGCAAACCACAAACACACACATACAGGTCGACAGAGACAGTTACACTCATGTTAACACAGATGGTACCAATGTCCTCATCCTGTCTCTCTCTCTGGCTGATCTGGACGAAGGGCCATCTGTGGGAAGTACATAAACATATGTCGTGTGGATCCCATCACCAGCTGGACTTAGACACCTAGTCCATCCAGTAGCTAGCCCTGGATGATCCTATCGCACACTGCCTTGCACACAGACACACACACACGTACAATCATAGAATCATGGAACGGTTTGGGCTGGAAGGGACCTTAGGAATCATCTAGTTCCACCCCCTGCCATGGGCAGGGACACCTCCCACCAGCCCAGGTTGCCCAAAGCCTCATCCAGCCTGGCCTTGAACCCCTCCAGGGATGGGGCATCCACAGCTTCTCTGGGCACCCTGTTGCACTGTCTCACCACCCTCACAGTAAAGTATTTCTTCCTAATATCTAATCTAGATCTACCCTCTTTCAGCTTAAAGCCATTATCCCTCGTCCTATCACTACACTCCCCAATAAAGAGTACCCCCCAAGATATGTATCCCAGCAGGTCTCCCAGCCAACCTCCAGAGCTCATAATCTTCCCTGCAGCCCACATGGACACCCATCCCTTCAGCAGCCATCCCACAGACCTTCTGGTCTCCAGAGCCAGCCCTGACTTATGACTTTCCCCACCTTTGGTTTCTCCGTAAACATCCCACAATATGTCTTGTGCCATGGGCCCCTTCCAGCGTGTGTGCAGCTGAGCCTTTAACCATACAACACAAGAAAACCCACGGATTTTCAAACTTTGGTCTGCAAGCACACGTCTGGTGAGCAGCAGTCCTTGAGGTGTTGCTCCACCAGCTGCAAATGCGCCAGAGGAACTGTCCGACAGCATCTTCTCAGCGGGTTGCAGAAGAGGTATAACCCATTTTAAATTAAAATCTGGGTGTCAAGGGAGGACTGGTTTATAAGATCAGATTCGGAACTAGCTGTAAGTATAAGCAAATGTTTCAAATATAATTAGTAGAAATCCTGGGAAGCCTTCCTCAGAAATTAATTTCTGTAAAAGTAATTTAGGAGTCACTCCCCCTTCCTGCTCCATGGACAACCCTGTAACTTACTCCTGGTTGTGCAGATCCGGGGTTTCCTGCCCTTGCAGCAGCAAGACCCGTTGCCTAACCCATAATAACGAGCAGTGAATGAGGGAAGGGACTGTATTTGCTCATATAAAGGTAAAAATACAGAATTCCAGCGTCCTGCCCATTTTGCTCACACTTTGCGTGTGTCAGATTTGAAACAGGAATTGTGGAGCTGCCTTCTGTAAAAGAAACCTAAGTACTGGAAAGGTATGTATTCACACTGGGGCCCTATTTAGTGCTTTCGTTTGATCTCTAGTCTAAAGTTATATCTGAAGTAACATCAAAGCCTGATTTTAGAACAGTTTTTCCTCACATGTGTTACAGAGAGTTGACTTTATACAATTCAACTGATACAACTCAGACTAGAAACCAAGTAGGTAGTTATTTAATGTGAGATACATAGCAGTGCTAGGAAACGTATATAGAAAAAAGGCAAAGACTATCAGATATACAGAGCAACTTCCATGTGGAGGGAGATTAAATCTATCGGTATGTAATCTGCTTGGGAAAGAGATGGCTGAGGTGGAATGTCGTGGGGGAAAGTTATGAACAACATAGGAAAAGATAATAGGGAGTAATTATTCACTATTTCTTACCACAGAAGAGTTTGGGATGGTGCACTAAATTAATTTATGTAATTTAAGAACAGGCAAAGGGCAGCCTTTATTTTTTTTTTTTCACACATTCACAATTAAACTGTGGAACTGATTATTATAGGGTGGTGCAGGTGCTAAAATCATAACAAGGTTCAAAAGCAATTAAACTAATACAGGCAAGAAATGCACCTCTGGGGCTAATTTACATAAGACATGGACAAAACCTTTGGTTCAGACTGCACTAGGCTCAAGGGTGAGAGCAGAAGTGCCAGACTGCAGGTGCACTCCTATTCCTTAGGCATTTGCTAATAGCCACTGCCCGAGATGAAACACTGAACCGGGTGGCTTTACCGCCTAGTCCAGCACAGTCAGGTTTATGTTTTATATTCTGAGATTTCCCTGTACACAGATGCCTCTCAGCAGGTAGCTTCCACCCTGGCCACCCTAGAGCCCCTGGCAGGAGAGGGCTGGCACATCCCACCATCGAAAACCCCAGGGTGAAGGTCCAAGCAGGCAGCTACCACCCAGCAATAATTAATACTGCTCACGTAAACTATAAAATTACTTGTTTCTAAACACATCTCTAAAGTTCCGCTAATGGCCAAAAGCAAACAAACTGTAATTAAGAAAATTATGTACTTTCTATATTTTTTGAGGCTCTCTGAAGAAGAGGAGGAAAAGGATGCTTAAGAGCTTGGATTTTCAGATTCAGATAATTAAGTTCCGCATTAGAGGCTTATTAAAATATATCGCCCAAGAGACCAGACAGAATGGAAAATGACTGGGTACAAAACTCTCAGAGATAGCGAGAACAAAGCTGCAAGCCCTAAATGACCTTTTGCTATTCCTGAGTATCTTATGATGTTTGAGAATGAAGATTGCGAAACAGATGGAGCTGTTAACGAGTTTAGGAAACAACGCGGCATATGCTCAGAAGAGCTTGAGGAAAAAGCTTGCATTTCTTATGGAGTGCTCTGGGTCAGTTAAGATCTATCAAAAATAGAAAAGAAAAAGGAAAGAAAAAGTCATAACCTTTTTGTTTTTAGAAGCCAGAAGATAAAAAGGCATAGCTCCAAATCGGCTTCAACTTCATCCAGATGATGCCCCCCAATGGCTTTGGGGGACAGAATAGGCTGCCTGTGTCTCAGAGGAAGGGAACTGAAGCTGGCAGGTCTATACCAGAGCTAACTGTCATGGTTTATGCCTAAATAAGTAAAATCAATTAAATCCAGCAAAAACCTAAGGGTATTGTCCCAGCAGTCAACTGTTGCTTCAGAAAGCAGCACTAAAAATTCAGTTTTGTTTGAAAACTAAGAGAGAAATCAGCCTGTATCTTTTCTCAGTGCAACCTTTGAAGCATATTTTCCATGGAGAAAAACCAGGAAACTTTATCTGCTGCCAGCGGAGTACCAGAATATATTAAACTTCAGTTATTTTCTGCTCAGTGGAAAACACAGTTTTCAGTATGAAAACTGATCTTAGGCCCTTTTAATTTCATGCTATCCAGTTGGATGAGCAATTTCCCACCTCTGGGACCACGGTAGCTTGCTACACAGAGGATCATCCAAATCGTTGATGTTACTCACTGCTGTCATGACGCGTCCTCTCTGACCATGCACGGAGCTCTGCAAGCGATGCCGTTCTCTGGCCTCCACATCATGAGATCTGCGTCACTGCAAAACTCATAGTTGTCTGTTGCATTTGCATTTATGGAGAAATTGAAGAAAAATTCTCTGCTTAGTTTTCAGGCCGAGGAAATGGTCTAGCCCTGCAAAATGCATTTCTGGACAACAATGACAGAGCAGCAACATGCTTTCATGAGATGAAGCCACATATCCTATTGGCCTTCGATATCCTGACATAATCTCCTACTTTTTAATGATGTTAGCACTCAGTTTTCCTGACTCTCTATAAGCCATTACTGGCAATTTTATTAACCACAAGACCTAGGGAACCAGTGGCAATAACCTATAGAGGGGCTGCTTTCCCATCCCCCTGACGGGGAGGAACACAGCATTCAGGATTGGTACCCGAGTCCCTGAGGGCTGAGAAGGTTTATTTGCTATCAACTGCTTATTCAGTTGGGTTTTTTTCCAAACTTACCATTTCTGTGGATTTCCTTTCCCCTTTAGCAAAATTTCTTTTGGTCCATACTCCTCAGCTTGTTTTCTGTGGCTGGAGAAACACTTTTCTGAGTAAGAGCTCAGGTGAGGTAGTTCAGGGTCCTGGGAAAGCCCGGGTGGATGCTTCGTGCATGTGTCTCAGCTATTGAACAGAGTCTGTGTCTTGTCAAACTGCACCTGACAGAAAGGTTAGATAAGCTTTCTGTTACATTTCATACCCACCACACACACAATATAAATGTTAATAATTTATTAACATTTGTCATTAATATTGCAAACTCAAGTGTTCAGAAGCCAGGTTGTCTGGGCAACTTTCTTTTTTGCTCTCTCGTGCACTATATCGACGCGATCTGTAATTACACCGTGACATGCTATTATTTCCACAGGACCCTTGGCTCGTCTAGTGCACGGATCAGCCAGGGCTCCTTTAATGAGTAGAGCTAGTCAATATTTTATTTCAGCCCCACTGTTAATTGTGTGGTTGTATCCCATTTACCAGCACTGTTTAAACATCGTGCTGAGGACAGAGCTGCTAAACTCCTCGCTGACTTTCAAACCACATTCATTATTTCCCCAGTTTGTTGTGGAGACACCATTTTGATCTTCACATCAACGCTGCAATGACAGGATGGTAACCTGCTAATTTTATTGTAGGAAACTGAAATACAAGCAGATGAAGGTCAAAACGGTTTGCTGATTTTGGGTGTCCAGTCTGGGACCTCTGGGATCTGAATTTTTTCGAGTGCTCAGCATTATGTGACATTAGGTGCATGCAGTGCATCCCTCCTATCGCCATCAGCTGCGTCTGCAAGTACTCAGTGTTTCTACAGATCACACACGAGGGTGTGGACTTGCATACCCGAAAAACGTTGCTACTGAGTAGGGTAGGCAACTACTACGACTTACAAATGTTTTTGTGTCACCTTTTGCCTTTCTCTGGCAAGAAGACCTAAGAGCTACCAGACTTATTCTCTCCAGTTTCTTCGCTTTTAAGCAATAAAGATCGGATGCTGTAGGACAAGCACCATTGTTATGCAATGTCCCTACAATGACAAATATGAGATGTCCCTAAAGAAAGGGTAGAAAAGTAAACTTTCGTACATGGTGGGTTCGGAGATTTTTGGGCACAGAGTCAGAGACATTGGGGCAGAAAAGTCCTCTGTCATTTTTTTCTCAAGTTTAGTTAGCTGGGTTTAGGCTTTTTTTTTTCTTTCTTTTTTTTTTTTTTTTTTTCTTTTAATCTAGTGGAATATTTTGAAAATATTTTGTTTCAATACTTCAGAAAATAAAAGTTTTGTTTTGGACAGGACCCCATTTTTCTTTCCAATCAAAAAAAAAAAAAACCAAAAAAACCAACAGGTAAAAAAAATCATAACTTGAAAATGCTGCAAGACTTACCACATTAGGTTGGTAATCTTGATTGTCCAAATTATGTTGTGTTTCCATCTTGTTACTGTTTTGAGCTGTTCAGACTTTCCTTCGCATCCCCCCCATTGCTGGATCATCCCAGAAGGCCAGAAGACTCACCCACTTCTAAAATTATCATCACTTGTGTTCTGCTGGGGTTGGGCTGGCCTGTTAAAACAGGATGAAATGCTGAACTCCTCTCTAACAAAAAAAAAATGAAAGAGAGTAAAAGGAAAAAAAAATCAAACTCTCAGTACATTACTAATTTTTCTCCTTCATTTATATTTTTTTCACTGGTTTAAAACCACTCAATGCTCCAGCGCTTCTGGCGATGCAGGAGCACGGCTGCAGCTCCCTGCAGTGCTGGTTCCAGTGCACCGAATTTCTCAGCTCACCGGAATTTGTTGGGAATTTCTGCATCTCTTACTCCGACACAGTCCCATGCAGTTGTGTCCTGATCCTGCTTTCATGGAATTACCTTTCAGTAGTTTGAACAGATCCAGGCTTGGCCTGAAAAGAACGATGCCTAACGCTCTGTTCGATTTGGTAAATAATCTTTTCTCATGATGCTACAAAGAGGGATGAACGGCTCCATGCAGTGACCCCTGTCCTTCTCTCATTCCCCTACCTTCCACCACGCAGCTAAACAAATTAACACAACTTCAAGGCAACCAAGTTCAGAAAGGACAGTAAATGGTGTATTCTCTTCCCAGAGCCAAAATAATCTAGATTTGTCTTGGAACACTATCATGAATCAATTTAATCTTTCCTTTCTTGAGATATTTTTTATTTCTTTCTATAAATTCCATCCTTCCTTGGCTGAACAGTGTCCATTCCTGTTGCATTTGAAAACTCTTCAGATGAGGGTTTTAGTCATTTGCTTTTTGGTGAGTAATTGTACTCATTTTCAGCCAGAAGACGGTTAACCTTTTGAGACAGTCAATTGCCCCCTCTATGTACCTATCGCTGCTCTTACTGGTAGTGTAAGACTAAAACTTAATAACCTAGAAAAGATGAAGCATTAACTTCGCTCTGACAAAAACTCATTCTAAGTTTCAAGGCCAGAAATTTTCAAGGGAACCTGAAGGATTTGTTTCTCATAGAACAATAGTTTAGTAGAGTTGCAAACCCAAATAACTTAGTACTTATTAAATGGCAATCTGTATGACTCAGACAACATCTATAGAACCTTTTTTATATTTGATTGTAATAACTACTTGAGTTTGAAGACTATTGCTAAAAGAGATTGTAAAATATAGGGAATGCACAGATGTATATATTCCTTTTATCAATTAGAAAATCTTGTTTTGCTTTAGAAAAAGAACCCTATGTACTTAAATTAAATTATAGCATTCTTTAACAACCACAGAAGGAGATTGTGATTGTCTATAAACATGTTTAACTTTACGTATCTTTGTAAAAATTCCATTAAAAGAAGCATTATATGCATTACATATGCAAAGCAAATATTGCAATGTGATACTCTCGGAATACTACATTTTACAGTAGCTTAATAAACTCACAGTTATAAAAGGCTTTGCAAACACAGCAAAGCCATAAATCTTTAACAGCTCATATGCAAAATTTTACCCTGCTTCCTGGAAAGGCTCACAATTATCCAGACAAAGCTCAAGGTGACCTTTAAAGATGAGAACTGTAAGAATAAAGGGAGGAGGTAGGCTCTTTACCTGTGTTCTTGTAGTGTGAGATGGGCTTTAAGCATCTACATTTCCTTTTTCTTTCTTTCCTCTTTACCTTGGAGGGCCACAGAAGTGTCCTGGCCTGAGACAGTGGGGACAGAAAGAGACCAGAGGAGGTCAGAGGGTGCTAAGACCCATCCAGCACTAGTGGTGAAAAGAAGGAGAGGAGAGCACAGGACGGGGGAAAAGACCAAAGCCTGGCCTGGGAAGTTACCCTCCATCAGTCTGGGACTTCTAATATAGGATGGGCATAGTCAGAAATGCTGGGAGGTGGTTTTGAAGGAACGGAGATGGGAGAAGGTGGTGTCTGTGAGAGCTGGAGGGAAACAGAGAGGTGGAGCTCTTCATCTGAAAGTCAAAGAGAGAAAGAACAAGATATGGCTTTGGAGACTGGTTTGGTTTGGGTTTTATTTCTACCCACTAGATGAAGAGGGCACATGGCCTTTCCATTGGGTTTGGATGCAAAATGGATCTGTAAAATCATTCTTCACTTGACAGACTTGGTCTCCTGAGTGGGAATGGTGAAAGCTTTGAAAGAGATCATTTGAAAAAAAAAGGAAAAAAAAAAAATCCCAAACAAAACCTGCTTAACATCGTCTTAAGTGTAAAATGCAAATAGCACTGTGTGAGACATGCTGAGCTTCTACCCCTGGCCAAGTACACTAATGGTGATGCTGCTATCTCAGAGAAGAGCAGATGTAAAGCTGAAGTTATATCATGAGGTGAGCCTCTGATTCACATCCTTTATTCTTCCACTGTGCACCATGAAAAATCAGACTCTGGGAGTCTTATCTATGCTGTACAAAGCAGATTTCATTTGCAGGTCCTCAGCTACCCCTGGTCTTATCTTGGTGTCTTCTCACCCCCCAGAGCATGGCCACCAGTAGCCTGTGTCTGGGAGCTCGAGATGCCCTTCCTGCTCCAACAGCAGAACAGCAAACCCCCAAACTGGCACATCTATGGCTCTTTCCTCATCCCCATTTACAGGAAAAGATCTCATTTCCAGAAGCCTTTGTGTGGGCTTGGTAAATTCTTACTAAAATGAAGCTTTTTTATAAGCATTCTGAACTCCTGGTTCCTCAAATGTTAAGAACATTTACTGCTGAGAAATGTTTTTGTACAAAAAGTTTCTTACTGCTAAATTCATCTGCCTGCTTAAAGGTGAAAACTTGCCTGCATTCCTTAACAGCCCCAAAACTATACATTCTTCTGGTGTGTCTATTTTCAGATGTTTTGTGCTTTGCTGCAATCAAAATTACAAAACTTTTGAATGATAGCTCTGAAAATTATATTTTTGTGTCGTTTCGACCTTCTCTCAAGTGACTAGAGAGTCAAAAGGCTAAAAACCATTAATATTCTTTAGGTAGTCATTATCTGGCAACTCTTAAGCAATTTCTTTGCCAAACTAGAAAGAACTATCCCTACAAAGATACTTAAAAAGAGACAATACCTGCTTTGGTGATCACTCCATGTAAAGCCTTTGTGAGAACTGAAGTTAAGAAGACATGCTTAAAGCTGGAAGTCTTTCTTTGTTCAAATAAGAATGAACTGACCTGAAACAGCATTTCAACTCCTTTTCAAATCCTCAGAAACTTAAAGGTGTAGCTCAAGAAATGTCCTGCATGAAAAAAATAAAGTGGAAATTTTTACGGTATTCAGAAATTTCTGCCCAAAGGACTCACAGCCATCAAGCTCAGTGAAAATTATAACCCAACCGCACGTGTTGCAGCATATTAACTAGTCATGCCCTTATCCTGCTGGCATGTAATTCCATGGAAACACTGGGGAAATGACAAAAAATGAAAGGAATGAGGATTTTTATCAGGCAGTGCCTGGCAGAGTTGGTGTTTCGTGCTGTGATGCCAGGCGGTGATGCCAGGTGAATGCAAGCCCCCATGGATGAGGGAAGTGGTTCGTCCCCTCCCAGCCCTGGGTCCCCAGCAGCAGAGATGCTGGGACACAACCTCGCCCAAGCCTTCTGGCTGTTTCAGCTGTTTTTTTCCACTGTCTTGGAAGAGGTCAAGTGGAGCAAAGCTCTGCCAGAGAGTTACATGCAAATGTGTCTTGTAACACTTTTATGGAATAATTAGAGGATGATGTAAGAAAAAATATCATCAGCTTCTCTACCATACATTTCTCCTGTCCACCAGAGGTAGGATTATGCAACCAGAAGGAGGCAACAGTTAATCTTGATCAATGTTAAGAAAAAATGCTATGCCATTTGCAATTTAAAATTTTAAAATTTTAACCTACTTGCTTGTGACAAAACACTTCCTCTTGTTATTGAACTCTTGAATAATTGCTTTCATTATTTTCTTTGATCCTACAAGACTTAGTTGAATATTCAGCTTTGACCAATTCTAAAATTTTTACTTAAAACGGTTTACTATATCAAACATTGTTCCTGTAACTTTATATTAAATTATTCTATCCCTTTATAACTTCATTTTTTGTCTGTAACATCAGAACAAGATACTCTAGGGCATAAAACATTTTGGTCTTGTGTCTCTAAGGACACGTGCTTGGTCAAGCACAGATCCACTAGGAAATTTGCAATCTTTGTCACAAGCTGTGCATTAAAATTCTTACAAAAGAGGTGGTAACTGATGAAATGTCCACTTTTCTTCTTTTTTCTTTCCTGTTAAAAGAAAATATTGATGTGAATAGATGTCTTAGGCTAAGACAGAGCAAAGAAACACAGAGTGACTAAGGCACACTCTTAAACTTACAATGGCGTGAGCATTGGGATGAGATCTACCACACTACTTGTAATGAAAAGGTCATGAGTATCATTTTAAAATTCTGTGACCACCGTGAACATCTCAGGCTTTGCAGTGTTGGCCTGCAGAGGGGGATTTGCCTTATCTGGGAACATGCCCTGCAGCCAGAGAAGAGGCTGTACCGAGCCCATCTGCTTCACACGCCCATGGGATGAGCCCACAGATATGGCTGAAGGCTGAACCTGGTGCAAGCCAAGGGCTTCTCCCAGTCCAGGACACAAAATGTTGTTTGGAGTGTGACAGTGGAGAAACTCAACACAGGCGATCTGCATGTTCCATGCGGCAATATTTTTTGCTATTTGGCACATCCCTGATCTTTGAAAAACAGCAAAAACACGTGTGATTTCTTTATCATCACTTGCTCTCTGCTTTCTTAGCTACCAAGCCAGACAGTGGCTTTCTATAATGTCATTTTATTAAGAGTCTTCAACATACTCATGTTTTTCATCATTATCTGTTGGGGTTTTTCAGATTCTCCTGACCCAATGCCTGGAAATTCAAGAAACATGAAATATGTTTGATTCTCCTAAGCAGTTTCAAATACTTCTCCAAAGTCTCAGCAAATCACACAATGATTGTTATGCAATTCTCACAAATCATAAAATATTCCAGAAAAGCTCCCTTTCTTAATATATTCATGATTTAAGAGAAGCAATTATCACTGCCAAGTCTTATTTTAGCACTGCAGCTTTCACAGACTGAGAGCACTGTGATTTCTTTAATAATCAATAACAGAGGCAATAGAAGTCTCCCCTTTCAGCATCCTAATCACCATGAAGGAATCTTCTAGTTTAAGGCAAAAAAGTAATGCAGATGGATGACAGCATCACTGGAAAGATCTTCAGGAATTTACATATTTTTCGGATTCCAAAACCCGTTAGAGAAGTCAGGCACACTTTGCACTCACTTTTTAGCACTGTGAACACCGTGAATTTAAATAATGAAAAGGGTTCCAAGTCACTCCTAGCACAGTGCTAAATGCAATCTCTACTTCTCGTAGGTTTTTCCTAAGTGACAATCTTGACAAGTCTAGACAGACTTTTTCTCCCACATGTTCACTGAATTCCTCCCGTCTTGCTACTGAAAAATTCCAGCAGACACTGCAGTGAAACAATGCAGCCAAAACCAAACATAAAACTGTGCTACAAACCTTCAGCGGATAGCTGTGTGGAAAGATCTTTCTCTACAAAAACCTGTATTTATAACTTGAGCATCTTGCTTTTATATATCTAAGTAAAAAATTCATATTCCCTGATGGTATCAAGGAATGGCTTGCAGCTGAATAGAGACTGGAAGTTTCCTGCTAATATTATGATATTGTCATAGCCGTGATGGTCTTACAATACGAGACAAGGTTTTTCAGGGGGAGAGGTAATACCTTTTATTAAACTAGTTAACGTAGCTGGAAGAACTCTGTGCCCCGGGTAAAAGTTTTGTGTCTGAAAATATCTACTGGGTTTTTTTTTTTTTTTTTGTCTTTTCTGAGAGCAATTTGTCTTCTTCCTACTACTACTTATAATTAATTCACACCAGATAGGCTGGGAATCCTCTAACACTCACTATCTCTGACACCGCCACAGACAGACAATAAAAATCTCACTCTAAAGTGACATCCAGAGCTTCTCCACAGCCTTTGGGGTGAAAATTGTCCAAAAAGATGGGGAGGAAAACAAGACTGCCATTGTCTGTCCCATCCCACCTACCTATGGAGGTAAGTGGTGCATAAAGAGCAATGAACCAATTCATGGGATCCTGAAAAAAACCCAAGAAAGAGGATTTGCTGTGCAATCCCTGTGCCAATGTGCAGACCCTGGCTGAGCTGCTTGCAGTCAGGGCTTTGCACAGAGGAACAACTGATATCTCCCAGCCCATTGCACCGGCCTTGTCCCCAGCAAACAGAGAGGAGCAGGACCAGCCACCCTGCCTGAGCTCCTGCAAAAACAAAGCCAAGACGAGGAGGGACAACAGCACTGGAACAAAGCATTTCCTACAGGAGAGGTCAATATAGAAGAAGACTAAGGGATTGCCTTAGTTGTCAAAAATGTCATCTTTTAATGACAATGGCAAGCACAAAGTCACTTATTTTTCATGTGTTACGTGGCAACGCTTGTCTTACGCTCGGGTATCACAGGCATGCTTTCAGCGCTGGGGTTTTAATGAGGTACTTGATCCCTATGTAAAATCAGCACCACAGCCCTTATCCAGCAAGAACTAACAAGGAACTATAAATGGCCCAATTACCAGGCTGAAATGTCATTCACACATTTGTTATCTCCCACACCAACAAGGAAAAATAACACCGAGACGCAGTAGCTGAAGGCAAATTGCAATTACTGTCGATTGAACTAGAACTTGTGAAGCCCTTCATGTAATTCAAAGCTTTAAAATTTAACGTGAGCTATATTTAGTTTCAAACATCACTTGGGTTCATTGATATTTTTTTTTAGAGTTGCAAAAAGTCACAATTTCCTTATTAATCATATTAACAGTTCTAAGTGTTTCCTACACGATACTGTACTGAGTTCTTTAGCAAATCTCCTTTGTGATCAGCAGCATTCAGGACAGAAGATTCCTGCGGCACGTGGTCCTGGAGAAGTCAGATGCTCTTCCTCCAAGCTACCACCATTTCAGTGCGGGACACTGTCACCAAAGAAGGGATTTTGCATGTCTTTTAATCAAATTTTTCATCTCAAATCTTAATCACTCTGTTCCTAAAGCATATGCTGTCAATCTTTAAAAAACTGATGCAAATCCCATCTGATTTAGATGTTTATATTAGCAGTACTGTAATACTGGAGCACCTCAATATAACCATCTTCCATCAAAGAAAAAAAAGGCGGCCTGCTCATAATATCATAATCTTTAATATCACAACAGCATTATAATATGAGTTATAATAGGACTGCTGCGGTCATGGTGCAGCAGCACTCGGCTCCTCCCAACTTTCCCCATTTCCCAGCCACACCAGCTAACCCAGGCAGAGCTCTGAAATAAAGCTTTTCCACTTACAGCTAGCACAGGCAATTCCCTGGGAGCAGACATAATCTAAATCCCTCCCCGCTTTCAGAAAAATAAGGTGTTTTTTTCTCTTTTCTTCCCCGTGAACTGCATTATTACTGTTAGATATCTAGATCCATATCAGTAGGAGACGACGTGATCTCCTTTGTTGTACACTTTGGTTGTACAGACGATGCAAAGCTACGCACTGAATGTCTCATTTCTGAAACACCCAGGGAAGCTACAGGATGGGTTTAGATACCAGCACTGCCAAGTTATGAAGCCTGCTAAGAGAAAGAGTGCTTGTATTCTTGTATTCCCCCTCTCCCTGTGAGCCGTCAGTAAATTCGCTAATTGGGGCTGCGAAATTCCTCATTGCTGGTCTTATCTGAAAGGCAAACAAGAGATAAGGAGAGGATCAGGTGCTGAAATGGAGGATGCTGGTTTGTGATTCACTCGATTCTAGATAGATCTTACACAGGTGTAGATCAAACGTTTGCAATATATTTCTGTTGATTTCCAGCCAAGAAATATCAAGCAGATTTCAATACATGTGCTTAAATTTGCTTGCAAGAGCACGCTTACATTGCACTTTATATGAAACCTAATTATGGTGATACGTGTTGCTGAATGCAGAGAGCTACAAGCACTGGAAAGAATAAACGTGTCTTATCTTCTCACCTCTGTGAGTGATTATACTTCAGGCTTTTAATAGTGAAATAATACTTTTTTACCTTTGGCATAGCCTGTTCATTCATTGAATTTCACTGAAGTTTGGTATAATAAAGGGACACAGCCTAATTTTCAGTATTTCTTCGTGAATCTCAATTTACCACCCATTTTCCAGAAAATACTGAAGTTTTTTTATAGACAGAAAATGTTACAGACTGTTTTGACTGCAAAGTGTATTATTTCCAAATTAAAAGGTGAAAATTTTAAAAGGGGCATTAGAGAAAAAGCTTGGCTTTCATCAAGACCATATATAGCATGAGAATTTTTCGTGAGAATATTGCTACAAAACATCAACAAGTTTTCAACACAATAAAAAAAATTGCTCCTGAAATTTTGCTCTTTTTGCTATTAGTATATAAAACACAAGGAGCTACTTAATGCCACTTAGAAGGTCTTTCCTTTTTCTCTTACTTTTTTGCTTTTGTTCATTGTGTTTGGTGGGTCGCTTTTTAGAGGTTCTCAGGTGGATAGGGTTCTTTTTGCCTTTGGGTTTTGTGGGTTTTTTTTTTATCAGTGCAACTATCAGGATGGAAGGTCAAAATAAATTACATTTTCTACCCATCATTTTTCTCTTGGAGTATCCTTTACATCAGCATTTCCCTCAAGCTAAACTCATGCTTCACCAGTTTTTTAAGCACAACAAGCAATCTCAGCCTTGCCATCTCATAGCAGAGTCAATCCAGCTTGCAGGAGAGGATATTACATTATGTTTTCTACATCATTCCCTTGAAAGCATATGCTCCTTTCTGCTGTTTAATAAGGGAAGCTTTGGCCTTTGGATCAAATGTCACTTGCAACACCTGTTGGGACAGTTGTGTGTATTATGGATTTGCTGCAAAATACATTACAGAAATTTTCCTTAGGAATATAGTGGTTAATGGTTCCAGAAAAAAACCCAATAAACCACAGACAGACACATAGACAACCACTGGAGTGGACGAAGCTACTTTAGTTTATTCCTTTTTAAATATGACCTGAATGAAGTGCCTGGTTTTGGCTTGGGATGGCTGGAGGTCAAGCCAGACTCAAGAGCTTCTCTCCTCAATCATGTAGTGTATTGACGATGGAAAGCTACAGCCAAACATAAACCTGGCAGGACATTTTGCATGAACACCTGCTATAAGTAACTCCTATAATTTACTCTCCTGATCCACCATGTGGTCAATGGCAGCAAGCCACCCCCTTACTCCACTACTCCTTCCCCTGGAGTGAGGAGGGAGCGGTGTCCAGCTTCCAAGGCTGTAAGTACAGCACAGCAAAGTCTCTACTCTGTTTTTGGGGTGTTGGGGTTTTTTTGTTTGTTTGTTTGCTTTTGTTTGTTTTTCCATAAAGATTATTAGAAGTTTTAGCCACCAGTCTAGGTTGTCCAAGCTTACACAGAAGCCTAGTTAAAAGCAAACAAGCAGCAGCATTTAAAACGCATTCCTACCTGAACTCAAAGAAGAACATAATCCCTTTGCAGAAGTGGTCCCTACATTATAGTCTAACTTGTAGACTAAAGTTGCCAGAGGAGGAGAATTTTCAAAGGGAGTAGATAATTCTACAGACGTCCAAGGTATCCAGAGACATAATTAGTAGCTCCAGAGAATCTGGAAGGGAATTTAAACATCTATGTTGCAGGTATCAGTGGGATGGACTGTATGTTGTATCTATGTATCCTGAGTTTAGGGAAAATTATTTTTTTCAGGCATCTCACTGCTGACAGAGATAGATTACTGGAATATATGGTCTTTAGGTCTCATTCAGTTCCTAATCAATGGATCCTGTGATGATGCACTCAGCTAACATTTTTCTCTCCAAGCAAAGTTACAATTTGTAGGCGAACTCAGTAACATTTTCTAAGCTTGTTTAATATTTCTAGTGTGGTTGTCAGTTGGCTTATAAAATGTTTACCTTTACAGTGGTTTTTGCTTTCCTCTCAGTGAGTTTCCTTTTTGGAAATTAAACCTCCCCATGATCTTGTGTGAAGACTGCCAGTGCTGCTGACCAGACGGAGTTCTGAGTTTCCCGAGGCCAATTTATAATTGCATTTTGGAATACAAATGAGTTTACACTCTGAAGAAGATATTTCATTTGAATCCTTCCCAACTTAATTTCTTTTTTAAACTCCATCATCCAGTGCTCATTGCAGTCTACCCACAAATTAAATAATATTTTGTGACTGTGCAAAGCAGTTCCTGTATGGGATTCTGCCACGTAATTTTGGCCCTGCTTTATAACCTGAGCTCTGTGAGGCTGAAGGTCAGATGAAGCAAAGGGGACACAACCCAAAGCCTGTATGACTTGCAAGGTTAAGTCGTGCATCACTTCATGGTGGTACAGAAATTGCAAATTCAGAGTCCCTGACTTGCACAGCTGTGAGTCAAATCAAAATAAAATAAGCAACAAATTGCAAGTGGATACCACCTTAGACCACCCAGCGTCCTTCTGATGGAGTGATGCTGTCAGGTAGTGGCTGTTACTATTAGAGTTGCCCCACTGTGGGGATTTGGGTCAAAAATCTCTGGAAATGCTGGATTGTTCCCTATTTCCTATTATAGTTTTGTGATTTCAAAAGCCCTATGTGCTGAACCCCCCAGCAGTTCAGAAGAGAAACATCCACAGCTCAATATATGTCCTGCCAGAAAAAAATGTTGCCAAAAATAAATGGTGATTCTCTCCTTGAATTCATGCTTTTTCTAGTGCTTTTTGGTGGTATTTTTCACTACTAAAACCCATACTTGTGCACCAGGCAAGAGCTCCTGAGCTCCTTTGGTCTCTCCCCCGGCCCCGTGGTGTCCTGACCATTCCTAACTGCCCACCGTAAATATCTAAAGAGGGATTTTCAGCTCTTCATTACTGTTTTAACACACTGAATTCGCCTGCTATCTGTGTTGATTTCCTTTAAAAATTTCTAATCATGATTTTCCAGCCAGCCTAGGCACAGATAGCTCATTTTATCTTTCCGTGCAGTGCATGCTTTGCCGACCCGCTAACCATTTTTATAGCTTTTCTCTGAACTCCCTCCAAATTAGTCAACATCTTTCTGTTAATGATGCATTCAGAGTTAACCTAAAAGGTGAAAAAGCAGCACTAAATGAGCTCCTTTCTACATTAGCAGTGGCTTAAATGAAAGTAAGTTCAAGTGAAAAAGCTGATTTTAATGGTACAAGCGGCTGAGTAGAAGTCTGCTTAGATGTGGAGCCACTAGGCAGATGGATGGTTACATGAATTTTAACAGCCCAGTATGCTAATGTGGAGACACCAATAAACAGAACCATTCGGATGAATATTTGATGGATTTAGGACAACTTCATAAGGGTTTTGATTTCATTAAAAAGGTCTTGGAAATTAGAAAAAAAAAGGCAGAAATATGTTCTCTTCACGCTGTTTAAAGGGAATTGTGGTGGGCTTTTTCAATCCAACAATATGAACTTTTTAAAGAGAAGAAAGAACAGTGAGTATGCGGTCTCTCTATATCTATGGAAATGTCAGTCTTCAGCGAAGGAGTGAAATATGGATCTGACTGCAGCAGAAGGGACATTTGGGGCAGAGGGCTTGAGGTAGAGAAGGAAGTTTTCAAAAATATTAGTAGGAACTGTGACGAACGGTAACTACATCCTGTTCCTCTGTATCCATAGACTACTACACAATTTCTTCAGTCTTACAAGTCAGTAACATGGAATTGTGTGGAATTGCTCAGGTTACAAAACATTGTTGGTTGTGTAGAGAGATTTGTTTTAAAGATAAAACTTGCATGTAGCACAGTGCAGAAATATAAGAAATTAAGTGTCCGGTCCTTAAAAAAGTCTGCTCAAGAAAAACAATAAATAGAATGCTAAAAGTTAGAAAACATGAAATGCCAGAGTCCAGATACACAGATGTTAAAGCAAATACTTAATCTTCTGTACCTTACTTGCATGAGTACTAATTCCATGACAAAGCATCTCTGGCTGGGCTAAAAGAAAAATATGAGTAAAGCAATTTAGATGCAACGTCAAATCAAGAGAAAACTTCCAATGCTTCCCACAGCTGAGGATTAAGCTTAAAACATTTATAGAAATACTTAAGAAATTGTAATTTCTAATGAAAAGGAAGGGAGACCATGTAAATTTTTAATATGAAGTATACAGACAATTACATTAATAAGATTTAATTATAACATGAAATATTTAGTGTTTTTCTCTATGCTAAATATTATTTTGAACAAAGTTCTAGAAAGATTTGAAAGCTTAAGAGATACCTAGAAACAAAACAGGAAGAAGTATTATAAAAAAAATAATTTTGACAATGTATTCATGGTATAGACCAGTGTTTCCATCTTTACTTAAATAATGGAAATATTTTGGTCAGCTATTGCATTTTATTCTCCTTATAAATAGAGAGACAACATAATAAATACTTTGTGCAGTATGTTTAATTAATAGAAAAACAGCTCTGGTATCACAGATTTAATTTGTAACAAGCATATCACGTAATCTACAATTAACATCAAAGTTTTGGCAGAAATGCATAACTATTTATTAGTGTCTACATTTACTTTGTATTATGCCAAAACTAACCAGCCATATATTTACTATCATCCCCAATGTCACTAATTAATTCACCTGTGAAATATTGCTTCCTAAATTATATGCTGTTGCTATTTTTGTTACACAGCTCTTATAACACTATTTTGTAATTAATACATGCCAAGCTTCCTGCAGGAAACACACTGGTTTCTGTTTGTCCTAGTCCTCAGCACTGATCCTGCTTCCATGGAGGCTACATCCATACTGACACACAGGTTGGGCTCCCCTTCCCACCCAAATGCCACCCCCCAGCTGCCCAGGTGCCTGCCCCCCATGTGCTGGGACGTCAAACTGTAATTTAAGCATGTTACCAAAAAGCAGTGGAATGCCTTTAGAACAGCTTTAGTTGATAAACAAGTTATTATTCTCTCAAAATGGACATTTCTTATGCCATGGTCATCTCCCCTGTAGGATCGAAAGCACTGCACAATCCATCTGTGTCTCAGATGCACTGATTCCACTGTGGTGGTCATAGAATCATAAAAATCACAGAATGGTTTGGGTTGGAAGGGACTTTAAAGATTATTGAGTTCCACCCCCCCGCCATGGGCAGGGACACCCTCCACTAGACCAGGTTGCTCAAAGCCTCATCCAGCCTCGCCTTGAACCCCTCCAGGGATGGGGCATCCACAGCTGCTCTGGGCAACCTGGGCCACTGCCTCACCACCCGCACACAAAGAATTTCTTTCTAACATCTAGTCTCAATCTGCCCTCTTCCAGTTTAAATCCATTACCCCTCATCCTGTTGCTGGTTCATAACAATTAAGTGCCAGCATACCATCAAGTAAGTTTTTCACTCTAAACATGAACAAAATACTTTATCCATCTAGTATGGCCAATGTCCAACACCCAGACAAGGGTTTACCTGGTGCCCAGGTGAGTGTAGCACAGGCTGGGGTCCAAGGCCAGGGTGCTTATCACCGCAGGGAGCCCCAGAAAAAGTGTAGGACAGTCCTTCCTGGGGCTGGCTTCTCCTCCTGACTGGGAACCAGTGCTATAGAGGCTACCCTGAAAAAATAGACATCTTTTTTTTGTAAATGTGTGGTCTGTCTTTACATTTAATGTAGTTAGTCCAGGTACCGACTCGTATCTATACAAATATTTTAAGAGAGATCTAAGTGGATAACATATATATTTGCATATGCATGCACATACACGCAATCTCTAGAGAAGTAAAACCTCCAACCTCTGCTCCCCCACCTCCACCCACATCAGAAATACAGATTATTCTTATTTCTGCCGGGCATGATGACAATTTGTGGAAGAAAGAGGAGAGAAACTGGCACTGCTGCTTGGGCGCGGGGCACGTCCATGCTAAGATGATCTCTGCTTTCCACAGGCACCTCCACATGGAAAGTGTCGTGTGATTTAACGGCACGGGGTTTGCAGCCTGTCCCCCCTGCACTGATGGGTGTTGACACATGGAAGGGGAGAGCGGTACTCTATGTATTCAGCCCCAGAAATTCTTAAAGTTTTATTTAACAATTTGTCATAGCAGGAGGCTCTATTATTAAATTTTAATACAAAATGTGCATGCCGTTTCGCTATGGCAAGGTGTTTAATCGTTCTGCTTGCAGCACACACAAATTGTGATTTCCTACCCATCACAACCTGCCTGTCTACCTGGTCTCTATACATGGGCAGCCACAACTTCTTCTAAACTTTCTATTCTGTTTTACAGATTTTCTCTGGCCTTTCTTTTCACCATTTTTTCCTGTCTTTGTGTCTGTGTTAACTTTGCTGTTCCTCAATTTAAATATTAACTACTTTACAGCAGTAAGTGCCCCTGACATTTTGGGAGATTATTCTCATAGAAAATATACCTTACCCTTAAAATGGGAACTAGTCTCTCTCCTTGCCTGGACAGCCATTCTAGAGGTGACCTCAACATACCAGCGCTGCCTCGAAATACTAATCCACATATGTGTGGTTTTATTTATCTCACTTTCTGTCCTTAAGAGCCATCATCACTGTGTCACAAGCTGATGTTCCATCTCGGTCAGAGAAGACAGTCCCACAGACACACCTCAGCCACCTCTTCTCTGGATGCTCTTTGTTTTAACCAAATCTTTTTAACAAGTCAAAAATTAACCAAAGCAAAGACACAGCAAAGAAAAGCAAAGAGAAAACACACCAAGTAGCCTGCTGACAGCTTGGAGTGTATCCACCCAGACGCCCATGGCGGTCTGTGCTTCTGCAGACAGCTGTGGGGGTCCCTCTGCCCCGTGGACCTCTGCTGGGGAGGGTGCCTGGAAAGGGCAGGAGGCTCTGCAGCTGGGGTGCAGGGTCAGCTTTGGTGGGCCCAGGGTCTAACCAAGTACAGAACAATTTATGTTCTGAAAACAGAGAAAAAAATGAAAGTCAGGCAAGTGCGAGGAGGAGAATTAAAACCAGGACAATTGCAGTAAAAGCAGAGGAGGAACGAGAAGAAGATTTGGCTGGAGATCAGCTTAAACTCAGAGGCAAAGCCAACAGGCACTAGTGATAACACTTAGCTATTATCCCTACAGTGACAGAGAAAAACATCAAAATAGATCATTCCTTTCGTGTCTGAAACAGGCCTTTGTCCTAGCTCCATGCACTCACAACCCAGACTGGATAATACAACCAGCCTTATCGCGGCGCTGATGCTCTGACAAGGAGCTTTGTGAATAAAGCAAGGGAAGGTTTATCATCATAAATCTAGTTTTCAGTCCTAACAATACCTTCCGTTTTAGTTTGGTCATTAAGATGGATTCACTCTGCAAGTGCCTCCTTAGTACCAGGCTAAAAATAAGCTAACGTGTGTGCTTTCCCTTCACCCACACCATTTCTGTGCTTTGCATTCATTTTTCAGTAACATACAAAATAGTTTGATACACATGTACATATATACCAAATAGCATTTTTCACACATAAAAATTTTAAAAAAAGAAGCTCAGTTCTTTGTAGAAAAATCTGAGAAGCCTGAGAAACAATATGTGGGTTGAATTTAAAATGTTTTCTGCCATAACAAAAGAGTTTTCCAGGGACAGATGCTCAGAAAAAATCAGCACAGCTCCTCTGAAGTGAACTGAGCCATGACTGTGTGTGCTCCAGCTACAGATTCTTGTCCATAGCAGACACCTCTGCAGAGTGATCCTGAGCCTAGCGAAGTCAGCCATGAAATCCCATATATCTTCAGTTGGGCAGGATTGGTCCTGGTGTATAAATATGGTTGCATTCCTGAAAAGATGAAGGAAGAAAAAGACATTGTAAAGTTCCTGGTTTGCTAAGCAGATGGGAGAAAGAAGGCCAATTACAGTGTAAAGCATCATTTCACTACAAGAAGTGTGAGTGCTGGAAGAGCTCTGAACAGAGGGGATTTTGCTTTGCCATGTGTAGTCTCCAGGAAACAAAAGGAAGAGTGTGACTGAAATGAAGACAGGCAGAATGCAATATTTTCCTTTGATGTGTAAACAGATTTAATGCAACAAAAAATCAATGAGGAAACTCTCCAAAGGAGAGTATTTTAATATGTTATCATATTTCACATAGATTTCATAAAAATTCAATTTCAATTATAGCACAGTTTACAAACAGCGCTGTGCCTCCCTGGAAAACATATGGCCATCAAAACTTCAAACAAAATACTGCCAAAGTCACTCATAAAAAATAAATAGCCATAAGCCAGTGCGTTATTGTCCTTTTAATGTTTCTTGAATGTCTATAATTCTTCTCGTGTCCGCCTTGGCTGTCAGGTTTCTGACACTTGGCTCTCCCATTCGCATACTTCCCTGTGAAGTTGTCTTGGAGCAGGAGCTGTATTGTGAGCAGTGCTTAATTATTTTGGATATTATCTTACAGCCCCAGCTGGGCTGCTGCAGAAAAAGAAATGAAATATCAACACACCCCCCAATATAGCAGCATGGCAGCAGCAGGGAGGGGCTGAGCCGAGGTGCGGGAAGAGGAGAAACGGGCTCTACCCCAAACGGCAGCAAATGAGAACTCTGGGCTCCATCACCAGCTCCTGCTTTGATAAATTAACCCACTGCATGGCTTGATTTGCCCATGTTGGGCAAAGAGGTTTGGCGTGGGGCACCTCGCCCGTGGCCCCATCACAAGAGGCAGAACTGAGCCGGGCTTGGCCCCGTGCGGGATCAAAGGCAGCGTTACACACGCAGGTAGGGACCTATTTTTGTACTTTTGTTGAGGGATTAGATCAAAGTGAGTTTTGAGCTTTTGCAGTGCTCAGAGCTGGTTAAACCACTGTGCTGTGAAACAAAAGGGCATTTACATCTTACACAGAACTTGCTGAAAATAGATCAAAATGTTCAGCATTGGCCTCTGAGCTGACTCTTTCCACCTGAGCTAGGAATTACAATGCGGATAGGAGTGAGGGTAAAAGTCCAGGCAGGAAGACAAAGGTTGCTTTGAAGAACCATGGCCCCGCCGGGAGTATGTGTGTGACAAACCCTTCTCATACAGCTGGGATGTAGGCACAATTTTATGGAAGAGAAGCAATGCTTCATCCCGCCTTTATCTTCAAGAAGAGTCACTATGTCTCTCCATGCAATTTCCAGCTGGTGGAGGGACGAGCTTCTTCTATTAACAACCAAACTCTGCCCCTTTTTCAATGGAGACATTTCTCTTTTCTCCTTTATAGCTTCCTGCAGATGGATGGAGAGCAGCATGGCCAAGAGAAGGGATGCCATGGCTGGAGGAGAAGGTGCCCCATCCCTTGCCGAGCTTTTTCTCCTGCACAATCCATGCAGAGGGTGCAAGGGAGGTCTGGGCAGAGCCGCTCTTGAGACAGGGCTGGAAGGAAGCAGCAGCATTTGGGGAAGAGACACACTCCAGGGAAACGCTACCTAGAACCCTTAGCTCCCAGACGCACTTGGGAATACGGTGGGGAGCTACTAGTTATACAGGTTTGGCAGTGTGCTTGGGTTGAAGAAGGAAGCTGGGGGTGGAGGGAGGGGAATATGGAGCAAACGCTGATAAAATACCAGGAATGCAGCAGAAGAAATGAAAACAAGAAATATATGGAAGGAAGAGGACATTATTGATAGCATTAGTGAAGTGTAAGCATAGGGGAAGAAAACTTGATGTATGCTGGCAAGGGAGGAAGAGCTCACAAACCCGATGTATTTCAGCTGTGAGAGAGGACAGTGTTCAGAGCTATTAGTTTTCCTCGGTACACACCTGTCTAGCAAAGGCTGCACGGAGCGATGGCAGGCAGCGGTGCTGGCTGCACCTCCGAGATGATGTTACAGCTGGTACTCACAAATTTTGCTCTGTTTTCACTGGAACAGTGGACAGACATCCTACATAAATATACAGAAAAAGAAAAATTATTTCTCCTTTCTTAACAGTAGCCTGCACCTAGGGTAGAGGATTTGTTTTTCAGCAAGGATATAAAATGTATTATCCTTACCCTCCCATTGGCATTAATGTTTTGTCTCAAAATACACCCGATCCTGACTCTAGGATGAGCACCCCTTGGAGTAAGGCCAAACATCCACACATCTGCCATTAGGATTTTACAGGAAACCATTTAGCAGCAAGGTTTTCCCACAAGTAGATCGTCTCCTCAATAAATGAGCCATTTTGACAGCTTCTTGACCATCTTTCAAGGTAAGCTCTTAGGGGCAGACTGGAATTGTAGCTCCTCAGCACAAAGAGCTGCCAGATGTATGGTTTTGGTCACTTCTAGAACAATGAAGACAAAAAGGAAAGACAGGTTTTTTTTGTTGTTGTTGTTTTTCATCTTACGAGCAATAGCGGCTAAGTTCACAGTGGACATTTTAGGAATGAATACTAAAATAGATCCGCAAAGGCTTGAGAAAGTACCGATAATTAAATATTAAATATAAATGCATGACACTTTCAATGTTCAAATCAGCTTCACCAATAAATAACCTTATGTAGAAAGACGAGTCTTGTAACATCTCCAAAAATAACTTAAAAATGATGGGAAAACTTCAAGTACAATTACAGAAGCAAAAATGCCATGGTGGCTACGAGTGTACATTTCTGCACACTGAATATTCCCCTTACAACCTACCATCTGGGTCTGTCCTGGGAGGGCAAATTTATTACGATAATTTCCAGTCCTCTGTTTAGAGATCTGCAATATCAAAGTAGCTTGAACCTGTAAACCATGAATTCACACTGAGACGAAAGCCCTGGAGGTAATGGAGGCACAAAAGCACCTTTGTTAGCAGATAAATCAGCAGCCTTGCTCTGAGGGAGGTGGGACTGGAGCCCTCCAGGTGATTGCACTGTGGGTTGTGAAGAGCAAAAGCATGTTGGGGGCTCCTTGGAGAGCATTGTCTGTCCCCAGGACAAGGCTGGGGGAGAGGGGAGCAGCTCAGATATGTCACCTCCAGTTCACTAGATGCTTCTGAAAACCCTGGCTAAAGCAAGAAAGAAATATAACCTTTACCCTTCCAGAAGCTCTCCAAGGATCCAGAACAGTAAAATTAGAAAGCTCTAACCCAACATTTATAGAGAAGAATATTAAATATTGTGGTGGTGGGTAAGTAGTTGGTTAAATCAGGCTGGAAAGGCAGAAAAATGACATCTCGTGTGACAGTGCATCTGGGAGGACATACCAGCAGGAGGGAAGAGAGCTGGGTCTCATGCAGAGCCCTGAAATGGAGAGGAGGGAAAATCTGCTGCCTGCCCGGGATGCACTGGCAGCCTGTGGGTGAGGTCCCACACTGCAGTCATTCACGGAGGGAAGATGGAATAGAATGGAGGACACAACTATGGACCTCCAGGCAAGGTGAGGAGGAAGAAGGGGTTTTACAAGACAAAGACAGACTTGCAAAAACTTGCAAGCACTCAGGTGCACCTACAGTTGACATTGCTCTACCACCACGGGAATCACTGGGGAGGGCTCCTCAGCACAAGATGACTTTTAGGGAGCTGCAGTAACCCCAGAAGAAGGTTGTTGTGAAGAACAGCCCTGAGTGTGCTCCCCAGGAGAGGAGTGAACAAGTTTGTGTCAGAGCTTCCCTGCCCCAGCTAAGGAGGTAGGAGAAGTTGCCGTGTAAGAAAGCTGTGCTGGACTTTAATGGGGCTGCCCATGAGCAAACGTGAAATGAATACAAGACAGCTGATGGAAACTAATTATTACTTAAAAGAGTTGAGTACAGATGTGTTTAAGACAGTTATGAAAGATGGGATTTAACATCTATTCCAATAAAACCTGCGTTGAATGACAGCCAAGCCCAACACAGTTAATTAAAGCGAGGCATTGAGACGCTCATATACAGAAAGCAATAAACAGCTTTTGCAGTTGCTTAAACAGCAAAGGCTGGGGCTTTTAAGTTGGCACGGGAGATATTTGCCGTAAGTAGACCCCAGAGTCACAGGTATTATTGCTCCAAACAGGAAGGGTTGTTCAGCTTACCTTCCCCAAACCAGGAGCAGCGAGGGCATGGGCAAATAAATTACCATCACAGCCCTGCAATGGCCTCAGCGATGTGGATGTAGCCATGAGCAAGCTTGGGAAGTGGCTGGTGCATGGAGCAGAGATGAGCTAGTCCCTGAAAGTGGGTAAAAGTGTTTGGAAACAGACAATATTTTGTTGAAGTTGTTTGGTTTTTTCCTCTTCCATTTTGCAAATGCTCCTGTTGGTTTCTAGACAGAGAAAAATGTGCCAGAGCTGAAAAATGACTTTGGGAGTGCAGCAGCTCATAGAGTGCCTGGATTTCGCAGTTCATAGCTTTCAGCCATTGCCCTCAGCAGCAGCCAGACATGCCGTATGAAAGTCAGGATACACATACACGATAGCACAGTGCCTTGCCCCAACTTATATTTATAGACAAAGAAAGAAGAACAGAAAAGCAAGAGAAGGACTATACGCCTTTCCCATTGCCCTGCCATTAACAACAGCCTCCTGCAGCCTTTGTGCCTCAGTAAGTAGTTTTACTGAACATTTTACTGAGGCCATGGAGAACTAAAGCTGGGAGTGGGTGAATTTTTCCTTTCCATCTCACTGGGTTCATTAAGCATAATTAACCATCTACATGAGAGTGCCACAAGCTGTGCCTTTACGCTGCTCTGTCGTCTGCTATGCCACAGCCAGTGGTGACACCAATAGCCCAGGATTTGTTAGTTTAGTTCTTACTACTCCTTGAGAGCCCCACACTTACATGGATAGGACATATACAGCCCATTTGAAAAAAGGGTAAGGTGGTAAGGCAAAATTTTTGTTACGTATTTTGTTTCTCTGTTAAGTTACAACACCATGTTTCCCAGCTGTATCTAGTGTAGGAAATGAAATCAGAGGAATTTTACTCAAAATATCAGCTGAGAACTGCAAGTAACATAATATAATATCATATAATATAGTATAATATAATATAATTAATATATACAATGCAATGCAATGCAATGCAAGCTGCATACTAGTGTCAAAGGACTGATGGCAAAGACAAGCAAGGTTGCTGGATACAGGGCACATAGACAAAGGTAATTGTCCCTCATGAATGGATACGATACATAAAACAATCTTATTTATATAGGATCTGGATTGCTGAAGGAGGATAAAACCCATCTTGTTGTGTCAGGAGAAGCACAGGATGAGTGGAAAGGAAGGGATACAGTTTTAATGCCCTTGTGCTGCTTTCAGCTAACAGCCCGAGTTCTCCAGGCTCAGGAACTGAGCAGGGCTCCCTGTCAATTCTGTACTGAACTTAAAAGTAGCAGAGAAAAACAGCAACTCAAAATGAGTTTTAGTAATGAAGCTGCACTTTTCATAACAATGGATTTTTTTAAAAGGTATGTCAAAGGGAATTGAATTTGGATCCATGAATATGGCACTAAGTGATGTAACTCAAGTTAATTCAATTCCCTCTGTCTCCCAAGAACTAGATTTTTTCCTTCTTCCAGCAGATATAATCTAGATATTGTAGTATTGGTTAAATCTAAGCATCCGGTTTAGATCAATGTGTTTTCCTAGTGAAACTATTCTGAAAACACTTTGAATTTATAAAATATTCTCATGAACAGAAGTTATTGAGAATGAAGAAGATGGGAAAGTAGAGACTGTGTGAGTCAGTTCAAAATTCCTTTCTGTGATATTTTGGTGCATGTATAGGAGTGCTCCTCGCCAAGACCAGCCTGTGCTCCAGGTGGTGGGATATTGCCAGTCTCTCCTGTTTGGGCAATACGAATTATGGGACAGCAAAAACCTCCATCCATGCACAAAGGATCCTGTAGGACTGACTAGCAAACAGCCAAACTGCAGCATTAAATCATGGGGAGTCCCAAGGTGTACATATATGGGAAAAATGAGTTTTTCTCCTGGTTTTGTGGAGAAGATGGGGCTGCTCTGACAAGGTGATAGATGACCTGCTCTCTTTTTGGCCTTTGGCCTGTGAGTATCATTTCACATCCAGATGCCCATCAGCAGTGTCCAACCAATGTTCGTTACAATGACATTATTATTGTTGTTTTTGAAAAATGAAGGTAAACATGATGTATGTACATTATCAGCAAACCATAGGGCAACAAGGTTTTTACAAGCACCTTAGAACACATAAATTTTCCATTTTTCCACTTGAGCACTCTCAATAGCAATATTGTGTGTTCTTACAAAGGTTTCAGCCTGCAGGTTTATGCTTTAGTGCAAACTACACTGCTACCTTCTGCAGTCAACTTAGTTCAGGGGAAAAAAAAAAGAAAAAAAAAATCTCATGTGGCCTGACTGCACAATGAACCTAAAAAAAAAAAAAAAAAAAGTCTATCATTAAGAAGCAGCTTTCCAGAGTAGAATTTTGAGCGGTCTTTAATTTCCACTGCACATTCTCATACACACCAAATGGTGAACTCCATGCGCGCATATGAAACATCCAGAGACAGGATTTTAAATCCTAGAGCATAAAGAAACTGATTTAATCAGCTCAAAGCATGTTGATAAAATAGTTAAGCAGATTAGATTAAAATTCCACACTCGCAATGTTTTATGAGCAAAGCTGTTTAGTCCTATGGGTGGCATTTTTCTTCGCTGTAGTCTAAGGAAAGCACCGCAAACAGCTGTGTTATGTACACTGAATGCATGTTACTTATATCATAATAACTGCTCAGTTCCCGGCAAACTTGGAATTCAGAGTGTGCATAAAGAGCAGGTTATGTACATATCCATTTCCTATTAGAAATTTAATTATGTGAGACCAGGCTGTAAAAATGAGAAATCTTATTTCTTGCCCACGTGCCTTGATCTTGGAAGTCACCCACGTGTTTCCATGGCATGATAGCCCCAAATATTCCCAAATTCCTAAAAATTCCTTAAGAGAGGTGTGCCACTGCCTGTCAAACTGGCACAAGAAATACTTACAGAAGTGCATTTCCACACTCAAATATGAAGCAAAGCAGCACAGTGAGCAGGATCAATAAAGCAGGTCCATCTCCGTGGTGATCGCTGCTGAGTTCCCCCGAGCTTGCCATGCAGAATGGGTATGGAGAAGACTTAAAAGCATTCAAAACTGAAATTACAGGAGCAGAGGTAGGATAATGGAGCATTTTGCTTTGCAAGACTGCTGTAGGTCAGGTCAGCAATGTTTTCCAGTGTAAACAAACAATTTCTATGAAGCAATGAAACCTAAATGCAAGATGCCTTTACTATCATAAACATCAATTTCCTTTGTGTTCTTTAGAAATGTAACTTTTCAGGAACTCCAGTACTTTATAAGGTCATCGTGATCCCTGGATTGCCTGGAAACAAATATGTGTCTTTGCACAAAAGGCACAGGCAGCCTGGTCCTCACCAGGGAAGTTTGTAGCTCGCACGTCTGATCCCCAGAGGATGTCAGCACAAAGTGGAAGCAAGAGCAAAAGGAAGAGCCATCAGGGAGAGAAATGGCAGAACTTGAGTTCCCCAGGGCCAGGAAACAGTGAGAGTGGTGGCGAGGATAAAGAGGGAGAGAAGGGGACTGGAGTGCAAGTTAAGAGCCCCCAGCACCAGTGGGAGAGGAAAAGGGTGTGATCGTTGCGATTCCACAAGAACACATCTAATGCTTTGCACAACTCCAGCATTTACACAGAAGTGGTTTTCTCCCATTCACAAAGGAAACGTGTGGTCGGGCCATTCCTGGGGTTGCCTGGCATACTCAGAGTCACTTCCCTTGCCTCCTGTTCTGATCTCTGAAATCCTCTTTTTTGGCAGGGAGTGAACGTGCTTAAATGCTGAGGGGGATTCAAGGAACAAACCCCAAAAAAACAACAGAGAATCCAAAACACCTCACTAGAAGACCTGGGAACACAACAAGACATCAGCTATTTGAACCATCACCCCAGAGAAAGCTTCGGCCTGTTAAAGAAAACAAATCTTTCTTCCAACTGTCTTACAGCCTGTGCCTCCAAACCCACTGGAAAAATTCAGTTATTATCAGTTGTACAGGAGGAGCAATACAAATGCTCTTTTTTAAAAAATTGTACAAATAAAATGCCTTTTTTTTTTTTTTCCTCAAGGTTAACAGTATTCAGACAATTCCAAAATATTACACCCCCAAGCACAGTCCAGTGGTGCACCAAACTCCTGGGGTATTTGTTGGCTTTCCACTGCCAGCAGCCCCAGCGTGTTGGGTAAATATCATGGGCTGCTCTTCCTTACTGTTCTTTTCTGCAGCCAGAGGATCTGCAGTTGTACTTCTTACAGTCAGTCATTAGTGCTAAACTGTTAATGGACTCACTCGTCTTGGGAACTACAAATGGAACACAACATTGCTTTCTTGCTGATGCTGAAAGATGTATCATCAGACAACTTAATCACACATGTACCTGTGGCTCTGCTGCATTTAAAACCCCGTTGAATACTGTTGTACCCATTACGTGCAGCCTCTTACATGGGTGAAATACGTGACTTGCATCTTATCACCATAATTTTTATCCTAGAATATGAAATAGTACTTTTTTTGAAAGAAAACATGAAAACAAACGTTAGTGGTGTTTGGGGGGTGGGTTTGGTAGTGAGTGTTGCACCTCTCAGGAAGTTTTCATTCACTTACAAACTGTTTTTGTGTCAAGCCCAAAGGACCATAGTCCCTGTGGCCTGAACATCACGAACTTCTAGACTGATCCCTTGTACAACATAAGAACTACTTGAATTAAATCTTGGCTGAATTACAGCATAATCTGTTTAGAAAAAAAAATTAATTTTGATTTAAAGATTTCCAGTGATGGAGATGGCAACAATGACCCTTGGTAATTTGATTGTGTGTTATATATCCTCGCTGACAGAAAACAAAACCTCGGAACTAAACTAAAGTACACTTCTATCCTGAACATTATCAAATTTCACTCCTCTGATTCCAAATTAATCCCTCGGATTCTAGACTCGTTTGTATCCTGTCTCACGGAGGGCTCTGTAGCCTCTGATCAAACGACCCCTTAAGCTGTTCTTTGTGGTAAGAAGTTTGCAAAGCCGTGGGTATTTTTTTGTCAGTGACCCATTCCAGTCCCGTGGCTTAGTGATGCCCTTGCTTCAGCAGCCCATTCAAGATCTTCTTAAATTTCATAGAGTCCGTATTTCAGTTCATTACACTTCGGAGTTTTGTTGCACTATCGGCATTACTGATTCATTATCGGCATTGCTGACCTGATGCTTCAATAGATTCAGCCGGCTGCTGCGAAATAAGGCAAGGCAGGGGAGTCAGCAGAGACCTTCCTTCAAGCTAATGAAGCTTGGAGGTTTCTCTGGCAGAAATAATTAGGAATTCTTTGTAGGACCAAGTCTTGTTTTTCTAGGTAGAGATATAATGAAATTAGATACATTGACTATATTAAATACATTAAACACTGCCCACATGATTCTCTGATGTCTAGAGCTTTGCAAAGAAATTGCCTTTTTATATATGCATATAGCCTTGGTTTTTCACCCTGAAATATAAAGATACTTGCCCGCAGTGATACTTCAGCTTGAGGATTAGTTTCTTACACATTGAGCCTAGCATCAGCAAGAGATCAATGCATGTCCTCAATTACAGAGTAAGATTTATAAGCAAAGGAGTGACAACTTAGAGTTCTGTGTTCTTTTGGACTGCAGAAAGCAGAAGAAAGGAAGGAAAGCGGCTCCACAAACCCCATGTCACTCACAGACATTTTAAGATAGTAAGCATGATCCAGAGCTGCAGTGAAAGAGGACAACATGACACTGTCGGTCTTTGTGTTGCTGCCCACAGTCTGCTTGGAGTTGCTATTCCAGCAGGTTCCTCTGTGCTCATGAGATGTGGAGCAGGATTGAGATGTGCACATCACCATGGGGTCATCATCTCTGCTTCACTTTAACTCTTTACTTTCTTAAAGGCTGCAGAAAGATATACGGTTTGTCCATGATGGATAGGACAGGGGGCTTTAAACTTCAGCAGTGGAAATAGAGACATATGCATGACTGAAATAAAAAGACACTAAGTGCTGGAATTGGTTGTTTAAGGACATTGTTGTCACTCTTCAAAAATGCTGGAGAAATGCCTATAGAGGCTGGCTTAGCTATAGTTTTGTCTGGGAAACATGGAGAGGGCTAGATGGCTCCCCGAGGTCCTGCCAAGCCCTGTGATTCTGTATTTGTTATTCTTAATTAAATAGTTCCCTCCCTCAGTGCAGTCTACAGCGTTTCTGTCATCTATAATGTGTAGGACTCTGTTTTTCTGCCATTCAAATCTCGCAAAAAACACACCAAGTTTTTAAAATGTAATTTGAACTCTAAAAATAGAATAAGTACAAACAAAAAGAACAGTTCAGTACAAAGAACTCTATTTCATATTATCCGTATCCATGGAAATACAGATAATTTCTCTGTTTTTTTTTTTTTTTTTCAACCTGCCAGTAGACTGCTTCATAGAGAGTAGGAAGTGAAAAGGCTTAAGAAAACAGAAAGTAATAGAAAGGCACTTGAGTACTTTGGAATAAGAATTTGAAAGGGTTGAAAATAATTTAGCATATAAGATGCTGCTGTTCACTGAGTCCTACAGACTTTGGATAATCATAGATACTCTTTAAAACAGCTGAAAACAAGAATTAAAAGAATCCCATCTGATTCTTTTAATATATGTAATCTATAATGTGATTTACTGGCTAGACTCCTTGTTTAAATATTCCAAGCAACTTGAAACAGAATACTCAGTTAGCCAAAGCTGATTAGTAAATAGTCAAGTACTGGGCTATAATTCTGTTTCCCCTTGCTGCGCTGGAATGCTGTTAATACATTTTCACCCGCAAACAACAGAATCTGGAGCACCTAATTCTGGACTCAGCCTCCCTTGTGTAGCATATCACTATTATTTCTGATTGTAATCCTCACACAGAAAGTGACACATCACAAAACCGTTGCAACAAGAGTCCCTGGAGGTCTTTGGGATTCAAGTGTGGTCCCCAGTATCTTCCAGTCTGCTGGTGAAACCTTCTGGATTGCCAATGGAGGGCAGGAGAGTTTGTCCTCTCCTGATGTGAGTGTTGAGTCTCTTCACAGGGCTCATGGGTCATCAGTGTAGGTTTATTTGGGTGCTCCGTGGAGCCTCTCGAGGATCCTCTGTGAAGCCGAGACAACTGTTAAGAGGTATTAATCATCTGATTTACAGTTTTGCCATACCTTCCTGTGTCGAGTGCCTGTCTGTTACCCTGTACCTAGACCTCCCTCAAAGCTCCAGCCAGCTAAGGGAAAAATCTAAACAGAAGTACTGCTTCATAACATCAGCGTTCAAAATAGACCGTGCAGGTGCAAATGAAAAATAACAAAAAAAAAAAAAAACCAAAACAACAACAAACCCAAAAAACCAAATCCTCGTCTCATTCATTTTCCTTTTTACTTTTAGGTACCTTGCATGTAGTCTTCCATGCACCTTCTGGAGTCCCCGTCCTTTTGCGCACCTCTGAGGTGGCACCTTTGGGGACAGTCCCTACGCTTGCTTAAGTAGCCAAGCATATTTTGCAAGTCCCCCAAAGGCTCGTCCCAGATTTAATCTTGGTCTCTGACACTTGCTGCTGTAAGATTGTGTAGGTGGTGTTCTTAATTAAGCAGCGCATCGTTTCACTTCCTCCGAGACACAACTGTTGCTTTACCAGGTCAAGAGCCATCTCCTCTCCTGATGGACTAATTAACTGCTCCTTGTCCCAGTGAAGGGTAACGCTTCCCACTCCCCCTGCTTCGGAGTCACTGAGCACATCTTGGTGTGAAGTGTCCTCTTCAGTGAACTTTCATATTTTACATCACGCTGTACAAATAAACACACTTGATGCAGCAGGTTATTGTTTGTTCCTGCTTGACGCGGCAGCAATTAACCACTCTGGAGTGACAATGAGTGCGGGGTGACTGACCTCAATGTTTTTCTCTTTGGTAGACTGTAACAATTGCTTTGATAATAACCATGTCCATGGAAATAGGATGTGAGACAGTAATATGTGACAACATTCAGGCTGTCATACTGTATTTATTGGATATGGCTATTTAAACAGACAATATAATTGCTGCTTTTTGATTACATTGTCATTATTGTCAACGTTTTGCTATTTTATTTAGCATTATTGTGCTTGTTAACCTATTTTCTTCCTTCATTAAAATATTCTGTTTTAAAAAATATATTCTTAAGAGAAGTCTATTTTATTAGATATGAGAAGGAAATTCTTTTATTTTCAAATGCTGAAATACGTTATTCACATTTTAAAATACTTACAGCCGGAGACGCAAACGCTAATGAACTTCTCAGTATGAAACAAAGGGGTTTGCCCTACTGCATAGTCCCTTAAGAGCAATGTAACATTGTTTGTTTCAATTTTGATATTCCTTAACAAAGGGCCAGTCAGCTGTGATTAATTAGGACTATTTGGTGACAAGAGATGCTGTTCAATCCTTTAACACTCATTGATTTTACAGTAAAATGAGTGATGAGAGCAGTCATATAGACTGACAGACATTCTTAAAACCGCACAGACAATATTTCCATTAGGCCTACGGACAACCCTAACTGTCCCGTGTGATTCAGGTTTGGAAATAAAACGTTAAGCATTTTGCTGGTCTAGAAAAGCGGGGCCAAAACCACTGGTGGTGGTGGTGGTGTCCCCCTCAGTCCCTCACATAGCACAGTGGGACATGATGACGTGCATGACATTACTTTTTAACGACTGACACAGTACTAGGGGATTACTTTCAGCTCTTCCACTCGCTGTGTCCCAGTGACCTTGCATATTTAATCATAATTGGAAGTTAAGTGACTTTTACAAGACATGAATATTAATTAGCTTTCAAATTGCTGGAGAAGGTACTTTGTCTGGAGTTCCTCCGATTGTGATAATTAATTAGTTGTGCGAGGTCAGCCTCCTGTCTTGCACAGTTCATTGAACAGTGTCTTTTCAAATATTTATAAAGATGTTTTAGTACCTATCATTGAAAGCTACACTAGTGTTTTAATTTTAAGCAGAAAAGAGGACAATCTAATACTGTCAGACACAACTTTGGTGGTATATATAATAGCAATCTTGAATTAGCCATTCTATTATGGTTTATTTTATTCATGTTCATTAAGAATAGGGGAAATATATCTAATTCTGTAATATAGGAAACAAACTCAAAAATGAATTAAAGCTACAATTGCAGAATAATTTACATTAAAGTACTGGTCAGGGCAATGAACTACTGGGACTTCAGGAATTTCAGGATTATTAAAATAGCTAAATATATGCAGAAAATCATCACACATCTTTCACAAAGGCTTAACATCTTCTGAAAAGCGTCAGGTAAGACACATCAGGGCAGTACAATGTATGAACCCAATCATGCACATGCCCACAAAGCCTGAAGAAGGTCACTTTCTAACAGACTTCTTTTCAGACTGCCTATTGAACTACAAAACCCTACAGTGTCAATACGTTTTTTTGAACTGCCATACATCACCACAGTCACCAAGAGCCCATGGGATCTCCCGCCTGTGGAAGCATGGGCTGCACACCAGCCTTGGGGAGCTCACATGCAACACGGTTTTACTGCACAGACACTCTGATTATGCCGTACAAAGTGTCCTGGTATTGTCTTATGACATAAGAGAAGTTCAAATGACTATCAAGGACCTGTAACTGGAATATGGTGACTCCTGCAGTAAGGACAGCAGTGCAGCGGTGCAGAGTTTCATACTTTGTGCTATTTCAACACATCACCAGTGGATGATGCACTGGCCACCTTAAAACTACTCCTCCTCCTCCAAACAGCAGCAAATACAATCGGATTTTTAAGGGAGAGGATTTATGAGTGTACACAGTCACAAGCGCAGGATATGCACACATTACATCTTTGGGCAGGTAGGAGGAGAAGAGAGATGTCAGGATCTACAGACACGCCTGGAGAGGGGCAACCTTAACCAAGTACATAAGCCAGACCTCCCAGCCCACCTCACTCTTACCAGTCTACTCTTTCTTAAGGACATCTCTTCCAAGATATTGTTATAAGGTGTGGCAGACCCCCTCCCAGTATGTGGGAATCCATTGCTTCCTTTTTCTTTTAAAAAGAAAACTGGTCATGGACCTCTATCAGCTCAAAATAATAACAACTCTAGCTGCTATACTTCTGTAAATTTGAGGTTTCTGATTTACAAAATACTTATTTTCAAATCATATTTCACCACGTATGCAGAATTTCTGCTGGGCAACTCCCAAACTACTATTGAGCTCCTCCCTCCAACCTTTTTCAAGGCTTCCATAATATTTATCACATTCCTGTAGGCTATGGGAGCTAGCTCCCACAGAGCATGAGGTTTGTTAACTATTCGGCAGCAGGATCTGGACAAGGATGTCAGATACACAACTAACAACAAGCTCTTAACAAGACCTGGGCTTCTGCATTCTTCTATTTAAGATGTCAGTGGTAGTGTATAATTCCAGCAAAGGTCTATTTGCCATGCTTCACACTTGCCAAGATTGGAAACCACTGTTTGAAATTCAGGACTCACAGAGGTCAACAGGAAGCATGTACTCCTGTGAAATGGGCCACCTACAACCTATGTAATGCCATTTGCCAACCTTTGAGGACACCTAAATTGAGTTATCAGCATGCTGTTGTCAGGCATGGTACAACAGTGATCACCGTGGTATCTCAGAGAAAACTCTCCCCATTAAATTACCAAGATCCCCTTTGATACACAGGCAGAAAACCATTTTAGAGACTTGCTTCAGCAAAACACAGCGCAGGACACCCTCATTGCATCTGAACAACAACGCAATCCCCCTCTGGAAAGAAAGGTCACTTACCTGGCACTGCTCTTTGAGATGTTTTGTTATAGGTACACTCACTCTGGAAGCACGTCTATATGCAAATAACGCAGGCACAGTATCCATAAGGACACGTCTAAGCTTTCACTGCATTTTTTAAGATTTCATGAAAGGAAAAGCGGGGTAAACCTTTTTCTCTTTTACTCTCAAATAAAGACAATGTTTTCCATACCCTGTTTCTTGCCAGCGAAGTACAGAAGGGCAGGGCAGGGAAATATGTATAGACAACATGCTCCAGAGGAAAACCAGAGTTTATCCATATCTGTATCAGTTTCTCAGGGGAAGGTGCAGGCTGCTCACCCAAACAAAGTGGCAGAGCAGCCTCTTAGTTGGGGTAAGACCTGTGACAAGTGTGAATGGAGCTCCAAGCACTGCTCTAACTGTACAGGAGCCAGCACACCTTGCTTGATCCTGGAACACAGGCCTAGATGCAGTCAATTATCCAGGGGAACATCTCAAAGACAACAGTGCACCCCATAACCTCTCAGTCAGATGTACAGATACTCCTTCTGAACATCCACCTGTAGGCCATGAGGTCTGGGACAGAAGACAGAAAGCTCCATCTGACACGCTCTCTGCTACAGCTTCCTTATCAAGATGTGAAGGGTCTCACACCCAACAACGATGTGCTCTTCAGAGGTGCATTCCAGACTCCACCAGTCTTAGACTGGGACAGCCTATTGGCCATGTGGGTGATGACCAAACCTTACAGTCATCAATGGAATTAAAACATAGTATCTCAACATTGTCTCCTGCTCTTTGGACAGAGACCATTGAGGCCCCTGGACTGGCTTGGGTGTTGGCCTGTTACAGAGCTCAGCATGTGGCACACACACAGATCACCAGATTTGGACATCAGCAGATCCAGGCATGTTGATGCAGGTAGAAGCCCATTGCCCCAGGCTCAAGGGCAATCCCTCCCCAACCTCTTGAGCTATCCAGGTGGCTCAATACTGCTCTCTTGAGCAGATCATCTCTTCATCTAGTGCTGTTGTGAATCCACATGTGCTTACCTTATTCTGTTTATCTCCAACGAATCAGCAAACACGTATTAATGTGACACAAGATTGCTGCTTGCGCACTACCGACATGAAACACAAGTGAGAAACTGACTACCCAACTTTTTTTTGGAAATATTTTGAGGTGCCAACTCTTGTAATGTCCAAAATGGTTTTTTTTTAAGATTTGGAAAGATTCAGTGGCCGGCTTGTGTAATCCTTTTTTTTCTTCAGGTTGAACACTCACTTTAAAAGAGCTTAACAGTAATCCTAAATGAATATACCCCTTGAGTTTCCATAGCAGTTTCAGACCTTCCTTTCTACTCACCTGTGAAAATGAGTTTTTACTCAGAGTAACTACACATCAGTTCTCATACTATACATATTCTGTATATGTACATATCTTGATATTTTAAAATTTTATTTTTTTGGATAAAAATGGATCATTATTTGGTTTAGTAGCAGTAGTGGAGGTAGCAGTACTATTATCTTCTTTCCAGGAAAAACTCATTCAACATCCTCCTGAGACCAGCAGACAGTTCCCTCTATTCAAGCACTACTTTGAAGACCACTGTCAGAGGTCATGAGAGTCACAACATGTACTAAGTGACAGGCAGCTGACATAGGGAAGCAAAAAGATGCTTTATGCTTCTTTGCTCCTTTTTGTCATCTTACAATATGGGCACTAAATTAGAAACCCTTATTTTCATCCGATCTGTATTTCACACATGTGGAGATGGTAAGTGTGATAAATTAGACAACTAGAATGATAAATTATCATTCCTTCCATCAGCCATACTTCTGCCCATCCAAGACTTGAAAAATTCCAAATGCCTCAATGTCTTTGCAGAGATGCTCAGGGCTAGACAGACAAGACTCACCGTCGGTCTGCTTGTTCCACATCAGGAAGGTCTTTATTTTTGAGGCTGATTACCCTGAGGACCTTTTAATATCAGACATTTCTTTCCTTTATCAACTTCTCATCCTCCAAAAAGTGGGATGCAGGAGAAGATATTTGGTTTTATTCTGATACACTTTTATGTGAAACAAATTTTTTTTTTACACGAAGTTTTATTACATAGAGTGACCACACTGATTCTGGCCACTAAGAGCATGATAAAAATTAAATAATCAGTGTTATATTAGGACCTTCTCCACAATCTCACCAATACATAATGAACTTAGGTAGAAGTTTTAAAGGCATCCCACTACAGAACCTTCTTTCTGCAAACATCAAACCCCATGACTGTCTTGGAAATGAAAGACCAACTGAAAAACGCACATCAAAACAGATATTCTCAAATGTGCTTCCTAGTGTGTTTATTTACAGGACTGTATTCATGTTGGCAATCTTATCTGTGTGGAATGACTAATCAAAGTGGCAAGAGCATCATCCATCTCAAATTTGTAATTTTGAACTTTTGTTGTCATAATTTAGTCTTTACGCAAACTCTTGCGGAGAGCAAGAGGCCTGTCACAAATCAGAGACTCCACTGCACTGCTGTTATGCATAAATATACTAGTAAAGCCTCTGCAGAAAAAAAAAAAAAAGGATCCATTAGACCCAATTACATAAAGTTTGGCACAAACGCTTCTCTTGTTTTTTCATGTTGTGTGTAGAGCTTGTGCATTCAGCAAAGTAGTGAAGAACTTGGTTTGTGATGGAGCACATCATGTCACCCCTCAAGCTTACGTGTATTTTTTTTTTTTTTCTGTTGAATGAAAATGTGGGGAATGAAAGTAAAAAGAGACATAGAACTGTATCGTGGTCAACCAGGAACCTGGAACTGTTCCTTAGCCTAGGAGTAAAAAATAAATGAACAGAGTGTTTCAGGGTTAGATTTACCAGAAGTTCCACTTCCCTAAATATTTTCAACACCTGATATTCATGGAACCCCAAAACTGCTTCACATTACTAAGAAAAATTATTAGTATCGTGGAAGAAAAATTTTACCCTGGTGAATTTAGTGAAATAGTACAGCACTAACATTTCACCTTAAGTGTCATTAGTATCTTCAGGAAAGCAACCACAAAAAGCCTTGCAACTATACCCCAAAGAGACAGATGTTTTAATCACTGATACAGCCACATTTCTCCAAATTCTCTTCTTCTAAGCTTATGCCAACTTAAAACTCACATGAATCTGTGGCATTAATAACAGCAAGGTGGCTGCGGAAATGTAGAATGTTAAATATTTTTGTTATTCCTTTTAAAAGTTTATAGAATTTCCTGTCCAAAATTATTTTACTGAATTTATGAGGATGTATATATAGCTTATTGATCAGGTTCTCAATCTGTCACCCTCCAGCTCCTTGTGTGTTTTGTACATAGAATCATAGAATCATAGAATCATTAAGGTTGGAAAAGACCTCAAGGATCATCAAGTCCAACCCAACACCACCTAACTCACTAAACCATGTCCCTAAGCACAGCTACAGAGCCTGGGGATTCTGTTAAAGGATTGTGAGAAAGAGTTCCTATGGAGAATCTTGGTAAAGTAAAAAAAAACCAACCAACCAAACAAACAATCTATTGGGGATTATTACACTGATGTGTAATTTAAAGATCTTTAACGCATGGCAGTGGTAGAGCTCAGTATCTCCATCAAAATTCTGCCTATAAACTTAAGACCAGATTCTGATCTAATATCCAATACCTAACAGATCCACTGACATCAACTGTGTATTTCTAAGAAAACAAATAAATATCTTTTTAAAAATAATTTACACTTAAGCACGTGCAAATAAAAATGTCTCACTGGAAGGAACCATGAGACATGAGGCACCACAACAAATAAATGTCACCAGGTCCATATAAGAGTTCATAATTTCAAACTCACATTACTTGTACACTCACTAGTTAAAATTTAGTTTTACCTGAGTACTAAAGATTTGAGATTCTCTGCCAGAAAAGAAACAGTAATGTTTCTGAAAAGACCAACTACTTACGCTTCATAGCAACTGTAATTATGCAAAAATTGAGGGCCAAATCCACCTCTGATGATGTCAGTGGAATAAAGGCAGAACCTGTGGAACCATAGCTGTATGGTACAACACTATTTAATACAGTATTTTTATATAAAATAAAATAAAATAATTTTAAAGTTCTATTGACATAATATACAGCTATACCCCTATGTTATCCAAATGTGCAGAGCTGCAAAAACATTCAAATAGAAGTTGTATAAAAAGCAAAAATTGTCATTAAGAAAAGGAATCTGGCCATTTGTACAAAGTAATGTTCTTTCCCTTCAATTTGCTCTTCTTTACTTTTCATTTGATAAGTTGAATTTAAAAATTAGCCAACACACTGAATTAAGTATGTAGATTTTCATTTAAATAAATCAGTCAACAATTTTTTTTATAAAGTATTTAACACTTCATTGTAGAAACATAGGCAAAATGACTATTATAACCAAAATGAAAAATACTGTTCAATTTAAAAAAATGTACTTAAACAAGAACCTGAAAAAGTTTATGATATGCATAACATTTTTTCAAGCAAAATTGCACTAGTATTACATAAATCAAGACTTTTATAAAGGCCCCAATATGGCAAAGTTTAGAAATAGGTAGTATGCATGCACAATAGTACAACAAAAATCTTTTATAAAACAGCAGTTATTTTTGTAATGCTTGTACAAAGGGAATAAAGAGCAACCACAAACATATTTAATCTGTTAGGTTAATATATTATGATAGCTAAAAGTCAGTCATGTCTAGCAGAGGAAGGAAGCATCCTCCACGGTATATGTGTGAACAAGTCTTTTGTGCCTTTAAAGTTATGTATAAAATATTTCAATTCAGTTCAAACCTGAAAGAAATTGTATTCTTTATTTCCATCAAAATTAAAAAAGGTGAGTCGGATTTTTTCCTCTTAGCAACAACAGAAAGGAGACCAGGTCAAAGCAAGTGCTGGAAATTAATACTGATGCTTTTCACTTTTGATAACTGGATTTTAATGTTTTTAACCCAGACTATTGAAACTCGGGCTTAGGTAAGGTTTAATTAATATGCAATTTGGATTATTATCACAGTTTATCTTCATTTAAAGAAACTGCTGTGTTTTGTATTCTTTAACATCTCTAGACAGGTACGACTTTTTCGTGATTGTCAAAACTGAATGCTGTGATCATCTGCGTGTGCTTAAGGTTTGGGGTTTGGATTTTTCCCTACTGCTTGGTACGTGCTGGGGAATTATTAATCCATACGTAATGCATGTGATTAAGTGAATAAACATATAATGCATGTGTAGGCAATGCCCTCTTGTGCTCTAGGGTGGCTACTGTCCTACAGGACTGTTGGAGTTCATATACTTTGTCCCACAGCAAGTAAGGTTTCAGCTTCCAAGATATATCGTTACTAGGTTCTATAAGGTTTTAATAAATACAAAGCTTGTTTACATGGTATATATGCTTAGTATATCATGTACAGTCACTGAATTTCTGAAACATAATCATTGTGTTCATGCAAATCATTAGATGTTTCATTTCTATAGTCTTGTTTACTTCTTGGCAACCTAAAGCTAATTTAAAAGCAAGTTATGTTTGTTTGTGAAAAGTTATCTAGCTTTATCAGGATCTGAAGAGAAGTTCTAATGGGCACGAAGAAGAGAGTAGACCATTCAATCATTCTTTCACCATTTAAAATAAACAAAATTACACACTGTACTACAGCTTCCAGACTACATAATGAAAAAGTGCAGATACCATCTTCATTGATTAAGTAGAACCAAAAAAGTTCATAGAAAATAGATTGCTCATTTTCACGCTACAAACGAATACGTTGTTTGCAATTTTAACAAATTTAAAGGTGTGTTATTTCAGCAGCATTGTTGTAAATTGTACCGTAGTGCAGTTTCTTTTTTCATAAAAATACCTTACAAATGGTCAGTCAAAAGTCATCAGCAAAAGAAAAACCCAGAAAACAATCAACCAAACAAAAAACAGAGGTAATGCTGATGCTAAAACAATTATAATACTGTTGGTACATAGAAAAGTAATCCTTATATTTTATACATTTATACAGAGTATAAAAGGTAACAGCAGATTATGCCACAGTCTCCCTTATCCCAATATCTATTTTCTTTGGAAGGAGTTCTCTTCTTTCATCAACACTTGCTAAGGAGTTTCGACAGTTTTGTCCATCCATGTATAACTTTGCATATACTGGATTGGCGTAATTTGTTGGCTGCAGAGAAATTAAGCATATGTTAGATCATCCGGATTAAACCAAAATAAATGTTTATGAAATGGAAATGGTTTTGTTAAAGCAAGAACAAGTACACACAAAATATAATTGGACATGTTTAATAGATACCTGGACTTCTGCAAACCTGATAATGAGTTAATTATTTAGTTAAAAATTAAATTCACGATGAGACATGCTATTAAAATAATCAATGACATGACATGCAGCATATTATGATATTAAAACCATAAAAACAATGACAAAAATTAAAACAAAAACCTTGAAAAATGTCTCTGAAGTTGACTTGTCCACCTTATTACACTGGAAGATTTCAGAATAGATATGAAGAAGTTTATAAAGAAGGTGCACTGTGAGACCATGTGACAAGTTTAACAGTAGAAAACTGCAACCAACATTTTCCATATATTACCTGTTCTAAGACATCAGCATCCCATCAATAGCTGACCATGTTTTCGAATTCTGTGGCCCAAATACACAACATAATTTGACCAAAAATTCAAAACTTTTCGTAATGTAAATTAAACTTTAATAATAAACCAGCATAACTGTTAATATATCATAGTAGCTACAGATTGAGAAGTATTTTCTCAACAGTTTGGGTAGTTTGGACTGTAATAAAAAAAATATACTGAAATGAGTGATACTTCAGTATAGGACAAGTCCATTTTTAATTCTGCAAAGCACTTCAGTATATGAGAAGTCTCCTGAGTCTGGCAGCAGAGAACGATGTATACCATGGATGGAAACTCACTCTTCTCTCACTCATGCTAAGGAGAAAGCACTATCCAAGGCTTATTGTGTCAATGTCTTCAATAATGCCTTTATACTCCGTGCCTTTACTGCCTCCTAGAAAACTTTTGTTATCCAACTAGATGTTCAGCTTTTTCCCTGTAATAACTGGAAATGTACCTCACGGTCAAAATATTCCTCTTTGCTAAGGAAACAGATTTGTTTACATGAATACTGAGTGGAACACCAGCAAGCTGTAAAATAGACCAATTAATTTGTTTGGTGTATGTAAGAAGTGCCTAAACTACAAATTACCCAAAACAAAAGTGGGTAGGTTTTCTTGACCTGCAGATATCCTGAGAACACTCTGGGTAACAAGAACAGAAGATGTCTAGAATTTTAGTTCTTCTTTTCCCTGTTGGTCAATACAATTTCTGAACCCCCGATTCAGATATTCCTTAGGCTGACTAGCTATGGCAGCTACTCATTTAGTTACTTAAAAGCTGCCTATTCCATTTACTACAGATGACAAAGTGATTGCCTGGAATGGAGGCACAAAAAGGTGAGTCACATTTATTAAAAAAAAAAAAAAAGAAAGAAAGAAGCAGCTACTCTTTTATATTAATGGAACATAAATATGCAATCAACTGCTGTAGTAATTTATGAGAGCAAACTCTCAGTTATACCTGTCTGTCCCTATTGAGTTAGAAATCTTTACATTTCTTGTAATGATTATAATCAGACATTTAGGAAAACAGAAATTTATCTTTATTTCAATTGCCAGCGCTTTTTATTTCAGTGACAATCATCATTAAGGATGATAACCACAACAGAACAGAGACACTTGGCATCTATACAGTGCCTTATGGAGTTATTAATAATTGCATATAATTGTAGGCTTTCCCTCATGACATCTCTCTGAGTGGCTACTGATAGCATAATGCAGTACAGTGAGGTATAGAAAGTAACCAGGATGACTTGAATAACAAAGAATTAGAGACGGGCATGTAGTCTAGCTTTCCTCATCCATGGTTTTGTGCTCCATCAGAAATATCATACCCTATACAAATTGTTAAACTTCCAAATACAACATATCACAACCATGCAAGAATGCAAATGGCACAAGAGATGAATATATATACCAAGGCACATGAAAATGAATGTCATATTGATGTCCCTTTTTAATATTTTAAGTTTTAATGTTTGCAGACATCACGCTAAAATGTAGTCAAATTCTGATGTTTTAAGAGTAAATATTTTATGATAAAAATTGATTGAAAGCTGAACAATCACTAATTGCACTGTAGACACTAATGGAAATTGTTCATTTTAGTGTACACCAAATCCTCTGAAATAAAAGGACTAATTTTCATTTATTTGTGAACTTCTTTCAGTTTGGAAAACTTCACTAAATGCCTGTAATTATAAAAAAATTGCAAATATATCAAGATACATGGCTGGGAATGCGATGGTAAACATATATTGCTTTGGCAAAGCATCACATTGCTTACTGGTTTGGCATTCGTTTGCAAAGACACATTTGCAGTTTTAGATCATGTCACAATGATGGGGACAGGTGAAATTTTGTATGCAGAGAGGAATCTTTTATTTCAAATTGAAAAAAAGTATTATTTACTGTCATACTTCTTGCCATTAAAAGAAGAAGCAAAACAAAATTCAAAACAAAAAGAAAATGCCTCTACTCTAAAATGACAGACAAAGTTTTTTTAGAAAGGGACTGTGGTGGAATGAAATGCATTTGAATCATCATTTCTCACCCCTGTTGATAGTGGTCCTTTCAAGTCAGAGTTTAGGTAGATTGATGGAGCTGTGTGGGGAAGCTTGAATGCAGTGGGCCCTCCCCCTATGTATCTGGCCTGTATAGACAGAAAAATTTAGTTTCTGTGCTAATAGAGCATCTTCCATTACCAACACTGTTACATAAACAGTGCACTGATCAAAAACATGATTTTAGCGTAATCTACCATTTAAAAAAATCTACTTACAGGTATTCGTCAGTGTGAAAATTTCTTGTATTCAATAAGAGAACAGAATTCAGGACTTTAAAGTCATTTTCCATGAAGGATTAGAGCCAGACTTCACAATAAGCATTGGCTCTGTTACTCGTCCTCCAGTAACTCCATTTTCAGCTTACCTCCTGTATTCAGCACACCGCCTATGTGATTCAGCGATGACATTCCTAGAGCTCACAGTAATCCGGTTATTGCTTTGTCAGAAATGCCACAGAATGATGGCTGCCCTTTGGTGTACGCCTGATTACGGAGCTCTAGGAAAGATATCGCAGCATTACCCCGTTCATCCCATGTCACATCACTCAGGGAGCTCGAATCTCTGAAGAGCGGCGCTGCAGAAGTGACAGCATCTTTTACAAGAAAATGATAATGCTTACTAGCTTTGTGTAAACATTTAATCTATCTATCCAGCCAAGCCTCTGAATTCTTTACGCTTTTGGAAGTTTTCATATATGAAATAAGGTAGTCTCATACGTATGAA